>NC_091459.1:122929653-123229653 GCF_027789765.1 Dendropsophus ebraccatus
TCTCCTCTACCCATGTGTTTATATATATATATATATATATATACACACACCTCTGTGTATTTATATACACACACACACATACAGGAAAGTACAGGCTATTGCTCTCTGGTGTCAGCAGTGTCACACGCTACACAGAGGTGTGTGTGTATATATATATATATATATATATATATATATATATATATATATATATACACACACACACACATACAGGAAAGTATATATATATATATATATATATATATATATATATATATATATATATACACACACACACATACACACCTCCTCTACCCATGTAACGTGTGACACTGCTGACACCAGAGAGCAATAGCCTGTACTCTCCTGTATTACATACCCTCTACATGTGGAAATGTATGACATGAGCTGTCTGTATAAGTGTAACAACAATACTATGTGCATGCGGGGGATGGGCGGTGAGAAGTTTGGGAGATGAGTGTGAGCAGGCGAGCTGTCTGAGGTTCTGCAGCAGGTTAAGGTGTATTAGGAGGTTCTGCAGCAGTTGAGGTTTATTATGAAAGGCTAGGGACACACTTGTATATGTGTACTGCTGTGCAGACAACAACAAAATGGCGCTGCCCAGCAGTACACATAATAGCACCTTTCCCCTCTTTGTTTCCCCTGTGAAAAGAGGAGGGAGGTGATGATGTCACAGCAGTTGAGCAGAGACTGCCTCTTTTTTTCAGCAGCCGGCTTTCAGGCTGCTTTTACCAGCAGTTTCCTGGTGGAGCTCCCCCTGGTGGTCATCACTGGGAAATATGGAAAATTAGATTGTTAATTTTTCATATTTCCTTAGATGTAAAAAAAATGAAAACCACATATAAATTAACAAAAAAAAATAACAAATTCAGTTTTAACACTTTCAAAAATTTTTTTAACTTTGCGACACATTCCCTTTAAATTACACTACATCCATACACAATATTGAAAGCGACTGCTAGGGAGAGTGATCGCCACTAGATGTCGCTATAATCTCTGTGAGTATAGTGATCACTCTGAAAAACCAATTGTCACAGTGAAACTATCTATAGCACAATGTAACACCAGCACCCCCTAGTGGTACATCTGAATACAGCATCAATTATTACAGAACCCTGCATAGTAGGAAGATATAGGAAACTGCCTCTATAAGGGACAGATAGATAGATAGATAGATAGATAGATAGATAGATAGATAGATAGATAGATAGATAGATAGATACCAGAATAAAGGGGTCAGGCATTAAAAATCCATCACGCCTAGCCCCTATCTTCACCAGCATCATCTGCCAGGGGAGTCAGGAGATCCCCATACACCTCATACTGTCACCTAAACCTTCCTTTAGCATAAGGTGCCGTCCCCCATTGTCTCTTCTATAGTAGTCTAGCTGTACCTTCCCATCCCCATACAGTGTGTTTACCATGGACATATTTAGGCTGTTAATACTTCTCACATGTAAACATTGTTCTGAGATGGAATTTGCTCTGCAGGGTCCAAGGACTCTATTTGTGTCCGTCCTCGCACTCCCAGCACCATGATCAGCATTGATTTTTCTCCTCTCTATCTGTCAAGCTGGTGTTATTGTTTTTCTTAATGGACGGACAGCAGAGAGGTTATCTTAATCGCTAAAAAACAGCTTTTACTGCAGCGTCTAATGTCACTTATAAGTACTTGTGGAGGCTTGTATGGACTGTAATAAGTGTCACTGATGCTACACCTAATGATGTGTGGTAGTAAATCAGCAAAAAGACAATAATGACCTTAATATCTAAGTAACATCATAGAACCTGAGTGCATATAGTGTCATCCAACCAGTGTACCTGCTAATATGTACAATAGTAGGAGTCATGTAGCAGAAGAGACCATACAGTATCACATGCATCATATACATCAATATGCAGTTGTTATTCTTATTATATTATGTTGTTATATTGTTATATTCTTATTCATAGGAGCAGTATTATAGTATATAAACTACTGTATACTGTACACATGAGGCAGCTTTGGCAATGATTTTTTAGCTACAATATTATAGTCAGGACTACAAAATCTGATCACATCTGTTATACATATACATATACCATGGCCAATCAGCCATGTACTGGGATGGATCAGAATGATTTGCCATTATTGTTTTTTATGTCATTCTTTGGAGACAGTATATATATATATATGAATAAGAAGTGAGAATCTAAATCTTATGTCATTTTACTGAGTCAGTTTTTCCGATGAGCATGAACGCTGCTACGGTTGTTGCCATTCTCGGGTGACTTGGCGCTAGAGGCCCAAACAGTTTCAATCCATGTGTTTCAGGGGGAACTTTAAAGATTACATTTTTAATAAATCATCTTGCTTAGACAACTCGTGTATGAACATCATGACGAGGACGACTTCTTATTGCCTGGGAGAACGTGACGAAGCCCAGCTCAGCTCAGGGCTCTCACCATAGCAGATTACTCAGTGAATACATTTCAATTTAGCAAATCCGATTTGTATGGGAAATGTAGAAACAATGTTTCGAGTTCGTCCACCAGAGACTTCACGAGACTGTCAAAGTGTTGGGTCATTAATCACTCCTTCCCTCTCCCAGCAGAACGTGTTGTAATGTTCACAAGACGAGAAGTGAGAGGAGAATTTATATTACGATCATATGATTCTATTGTTTAAACAAGAGGACTTTCATTCAAAAACTTCCTATGGAGCCCAGGACGGATGCTGGAGAGATGGAACCGGTTAATACAGCGAAATCATTTGGGAGGTCATTAGGTGACAAGTTCAACAGAAAGTGCACAAACAGGATCAATGGGCCTGGAACAGGATACAGCGGCCAAGTCACAAAGATATGACTGGAGGAAGGATCCTGACGCCAGTATCACCATCCATTGAAAGTAAAAAAAAATTGAAAAGAGGAAAATATTAAGGGACATCTACCGGTAAAAGAAACTAAGGCAAAAACATAACAACTGCATAACTTTTTAGTATCAGAGAAAAGAAAAAAGAGAAGTTAAAGAATGAAAAAGAAGAAAAGGAGGGGGAAGAAAAGGAGAAAAAAAGAGAAGGAGGAGAAAAGAATAGGAAGGGGAGGCGGAAACAAGGGATAGAGATGGGGGAGGAGAGAAGAAAAGGAAATAGAAAGAGAGGAGAAAACAACAGACAATCGGAATATCCTTTTTTTTTTTTTTTTTTTTGCTGGACGCTGCAATTCGGAAATACTGCTGTGGAGAGGGCTTGGCAGCACACATCTCTGCCTAGCTGTCAAACAAATGCAAGGGACCCAGAAACTATATGCAGCCCCCCATTATGTAGAAGGTATTTGGCCAGAAAGGTTTGGTTAGTGAGAGGTAGGGTTGGCTAAATTCCTGGCTAGAATGTACACAGGAACAGAAAGTTCCATGACATGGGGCGCTGGATTCTGGTATTGCACAAGCCGATGAGCTCTGATATTTTTTGTCGATTTGTCACGGTGGCCAGGTGTGGTAATACCCACCCTGGACTCACAGGCACCAGACCTTTGGTAGGACTAGTGTGAGGTGCAGGTGCGTTGGCAGAGATTATAAAGTCCGGACTTAACCAAATGTTAACTTTACTTGAATCAACTTCAGTGCAATAAAGAAAAATATAAGGACAATACTGCGCACAAGTGCTAGTGCAAAATATATATCAAAATACTTCTTAGACAGACTTTGGTAGCAGGAGGTAGGAGAAGAAGAAGAAAGTTGTTTGTCAGGGTAGTGTAGGGGCCGGATAGGTACAGTACAGTACTCTGCTCGGATGTGTGTGCAGTGTATCTTGAAGAAATCCTCCTACTCATTTAAATAAATCTGTGTTATCTTACCGCCTTCTGCCTGCACAGTCTCGGAGACCGTCCTGTGGGGTACTACTAGTCCCAGGCCTCTGTCTCTGGGTGAAGCCAACTAGTGAAAGTTTGCCCAAGTAGTCAGGTGTTGTCAATAGAGAGTGACTATCTTGCATCTGAGCTGTACTGTGGATACATCCCTCACTTTCTTCAGGGGTGACTGTCCTGAAGTGAAGATTCTCTGTGTATGCAAGGCTGTTTCCTATTTCTCCAGTTACCCCGGGTTTAAGTGTAGCAGTGCATAGCTGCTGTAGTCTCTCTCGCTGGAACTGGAACTAGACTACTCTAGACTCCTAACTGGTCTAAAGCCAGACCACATCTAACTCTAAACAGGAAGTGTGTGAGCAAAGAGTGTAAATCCCGCTAAACCTTCCTACCTAAACTGCAACTGAGCACAATGGGAGTGAGACACCTAGTGGCTGGAGTAGGGCACATCAACTAACTGCACCAGCTGTGGCACCTGAGTGAACTAGTTTTACCTGGGTATATAAAGACAAGAAGAACCACCCGTAGTGGGACACTACAAAAGTCTATTAGATTAGGTACAGTAGACAGAAAGTTTGGCATTAAAAGTATGAAAGACCACATAAAGGTAATATAATTTCCTCATTGATTAATATATGTTCATTTATTATTTTAAAATAGGTTTTTATGTTTAAAAAAAAAAAACCTTTAAGGATGAGGACAAAGGCTACATTAGACCTTGCATCCTAAACTCACAATCTAATACCAGTTCAACAAAAAAATTACGTTTTCTCATGAAAGTGTAAGAGAGTTCCCGGTATGGACTAAGTCCAGTAATGATATCTGAGCTCATATATTTTATTAACATGTCAGGAAATGTTATAAAACTCTCAGCGCTGCCCAGGTTCAGAGGGGCATTTACAGGGATTAGTCTTTGTCTATGGTGCAGCCCAAATATAACATTCTCCCACCAAGTCTAATCCACTCTCTTTGGCCAAAGGTCAATAATAATATATATTTGGAACTGTGCAGCTTTAAAAGGGATTACCAGGGACATCAAAGGCCTCAGAAGCTGCAAGGACTCATTCTTCATGCATCATTAGCACTAGACAGCATTTAATGTATTAATGTGGGCATTATGCTCCAGGCTCGTATCACTGCTCCCAGAACCCATCTGTCTCATCCAGCCCTAGATATGCCACTCTAATGGAGCCAGCTCGCACCCCTGGCACCGTAACACAACACAAGGTCTTCTTTCTGGATTAAAAAAACACTTAAAGATAAAGCACAGGGATCGGGAAGGGTGGATTAAGTAATAGCGGACATATAAAGCGGCTCATGGATCATTCATCTGTAATAGTCATACCTGAAAACCCTGCTGGGTAATAATGCTTCCACACAAAGGTATTTAATATATAAAATAATACTGCAATACAGTACTCATGTCCTTATAATAGCACCATATAGTGCCCATATTCTGATTTCTTAAAAAGTCTACATAATGGTGCCATATAGTGTCCACATCCCGGAAGCACAGCTTGATATATGGAAGGTATCATGTGTTTCCTCGACCTAACAGTATCTAAAAGCTTAAGCAGTTTTGGCAGCTGGCAGATTTATTTTAGTGAAAATACCGACCAAAATGAGGATGAAGGCTTATAAAATGGCTGAAAAGGCTGATCATGATCACTGAGGGGTATGGGGGGAGCGGGGGTATTTCAATAAAAAAATTTCCTGTTTTCTTTTTTGTCCTCCCAGATTTTACAAGCTTTAGACTATGTTGACACAACGTATGTTTTGTATAAATTAAGGCCGTTGTTGCAAATTGCAATTTTTTCCTGGGACAGGGGAGGAGGTGGCTGTGGGAAACGACGTCCACTCACCTCCCCGGTTCCAGCAGCGGGTCCCGCATCGCGGCGCTCCGGTTCCCGTGGACCGGAGCGCCGCGATATGGGACCCGCCGCTTGAACCGGGGAGGTGAGTGGACGTCGTTTCCCTCAGCCACCTCCTCCCCGGTCCCAGGAAAAAAATCCCCCCCCCCCGCTGGAGTACCCCTTTAACTGAATAGTGGACACACAGGACATGCCGCATGCTCCATTGTGTACAGCGGTGAATTGGAATGCGGGCACACATGGATGCACCTGCTTTCGAATTCACCAGCAATGAAGATCAATAAAGACCAGCAAGGATGATCTTCAGTAACACCGGCCGTTCTGTGAGCCAGCCGAGTCACAGAGCGGCCGGGTTTTATACGTAGTGTGAACCCGGCTTAGGCTATGTTCCCACAGCGTATGAGACAGGTCGTTCCGTGACCCGGCCGGGTCACGGAATGGTCGGCCTCTGAAAAGATCTGAAAAGAACGGCCGGCCTCTGAAAAGATCTTTTGGGCCGCAGAGTTCTGATGCTGGCGCTTCCGTGTGTGCCCACATCAGAACTCCCCATAGCACACTATGGAGCTTGCGGCCGGATCCGCTCGCTCCACAGTGTGCACTGACATGGGTTTCTGTGGCCGCTATTCTCTGAATAGCGGGCGCAGAAAACTGACATGTCAGTTCTTTGCGGCGCCGCGAGGGATCCCGGCCAGAGCGTATACTATGTGTATACGCTCTGGCCGGGCTCCCATAGACAGCTACGTAATGTATATTTCCGTTATGTGAACATAGCCTTATAGTGTAAGTTGTCTGATAGTTGGCATCCATCACTAAGCTTGTAAAATGGCTGCATCCCTTCATTACCCCATTAGCCAAGTACCCACTGCCACAGGGGTGGTGGGAAGAAATGGTACTGTTATTCCCAGAAAGTCAAATAATGGCACTGGAGCACTAGCAGACTAGTTTTATTATGTTGGGAACACACCCTGGTGTTATATTATTATTATTTAATTATTTATTTATTTATTTTTATTAGGCCCAAAATAAGCAGATGTTTAAATTAAGAAATTACAAATTCTGCATAAAGCGGATGTGTCATCAGGTACATGGCGTTTTTTTTTTACCTTAATCAATCGGTGTTGGCTCAATCCTTTTTTTGAAACATTGCCCGTTTCCCGCACTTGCGTTGGTCTTTTTCCGCCTATCCCAGTGTGGCGATATGCTCTTCCCTCTATGAAGTGGTTCCATTGACTCTAATGGAGCCACATTAAAGAGGGATCTGGATTAGACTGACATGTGATTCAGGCGATGTTTAAAAAAAACCACCGACATATGGTACCTGATGGTAAATTCCCTTTACTCTTTTTCCATAAAATTATATATCAATCTACTCTACTCACTTTGCTCCTTTGCGCCATACTTTGCACCTGCAGATCGGACAGTATTTTAATATGACAGCTTTACTTTTAGAGACATATCTCCTTTTCACAGGATAAAGAAAAAGTATCCTATTGTGGGGGTCTGACTGCTGGAGCGCCCCCAAGATATTGAGGACAGGGACTTGAGTCTCCCGTTAGAATGGTGTGATGTGTATGCGCGCTGCCACTTCATTCATTCTATGTGAGAGCCGTAGAAACAGCCATGTCCTGTGTACGGCTACGCCCAGCAGCTGGTATGTATGACCAGCCACTCCATTCTAACAGGACACTCCAGAACACGAGGACCCCAGCAGAAGAACATCCCACGATCACCTCAGTTCTGGTGTCTTCCATCATGGCGAGGAATCGGAGGAGCTTCTGCACTTATAATATCTTATTGTAGATGAATGAGCCACATGTGACCCGTATATATGAAGAAACATCTGTATGTGAGTTGGTGTTATTGTATATACAAGGGTCACATGCTGTAGTGTTAGTAAACTCTGATAGTACAAAGTGTAAAAAGGAAAAACAAATAATGTATGGCAATATGACCCTGTCCCAAGCTATACACATACACAGCACATGTGCTCAGCGGCAAGTCACATGATGCCCGAAGCTATATGGAGGATCCTAATCTAATTTCCCGAACCTCTTAAAGTCACAGCCATTTTTGGCCTTGGGGACACTTTCTTTTTCCAATTCCCGCCTGCTAAGCGCCATCCTTTTTTCCTGATTCAGCATAATGCTATTGGTACAGTAGTTTTGGGATACAAATAGAGAGATTGATCAATGAGGGTCTGGATGTACAGAGTTTTGCGCAAACCACACAGTCCACTCCCAGGTCCTACAACTGATTTATCATGATTTACATCTCCAAACAGGTGACAAAATCTATACCCGCAAAGTAGATTTCTGCGCCTGCTGTGTGGTTGTTCATTGTCCTAGTTGTCTTAGTCCTATCATCACATTCATGCTGCCTGAACCACCAGTCATCGGGGGGTACCTGGTGGCTTCTTCCAGCCCCTGTGGCTTTGAGTGCCTTTCAGCCAAACAATTAAAGATCTATCAATTAGGGCAACTAGGGTGGGAGAACATCTAGGGAGCACCCCAATGACTAAGGGGCCTATTACATGGCTCAATAATCGTGTAGAAAAGTCTGCACGGTTATCGTTAGAGATGTCCGTGTAGCTCTTGCCTTAAGTCTCGTTTATTTTTCTTTATTTTTTTTAAACAGTCATCAGAGGTCGGCCACACTTAATATTACATGTGGCGATGCACTGTGGGTAGCCAATGATTTTACAACGTGTTGAAAGACAACAATCAGTCGATGATCGTTTCTTTGGCTGATCATTGTCTATATTACATGCAGCCATAATCTGCTGAATCGGCCTGATTGGGCAAATTATCGCTCAAAGTATTAGGGCCTTTAAGTGATAACAGATCTGATGATTAACATGACATACTGTAAACTTGTAGTTTCTTGTGACTAGAGATGAGCTAATCAATTCGGTACAAACTTCACAAAAAATTTGTATTCGCGAGAAAATTTTTGTGATGCATTCCAGATTAGTGTCATTCCTGCTTCTATACATACTTAGGCTATGTTCACACTATGTATGTGTGCGGCTGTATTTTTTATGCGGCTGTAAATGTGCGGATGAAACTACGGCCGTGGAGAAAAAATAGACATGCGGCTGAAAACATACGGTCATTTACTTGGAAATCTGGTTCAACTAAAAATAACAAATAAAATCTTAAGAAAGTGATGCAAACACCTCTGGATGCATCTGGGAAAGCAGGGAAACAGTTTACATGAATTGCTATTACCGGGGTTTGCGATCCTCTGCAGTATGCCGATGTCTCTCATGGTTAATATATTGAATTAATAAAACACATTTTCGTTGTAATAAAGTCCCTTTCATTGTTCAATAATTAAATTTAATTAATTCTAACGATTCCATCATTTTGCAATTAAATATACTGTTAAAATAAATATATATATAAATAAATGTATATTTATATATATATTTATTTATTTTTGACAGTATATTTAATTGCACAATGATGGATTCGTTTAAATTAAATTATTGAACAACGAAACTGATTTTATTTCAACGAAAATGTGTTTTATTAATTAAATATTAATTAGTACAGGAAGCTCCATAAGCCGTTAATTCATATTGCCAGCAATAGAGCATTCTGTACTAATCATCACTTTACTTTAATTAAAACATCAAATGTTTCTTCTAATTATGTTATCACAATAGCATTGTTAGAAGAAATATTTAGAATTATATGTGCGCTCAGCTGATTGGCTGATCGGCTCAGCGCACATATAATGAGCCGGTCCGCAGCACAGTGACTTCATTGTGCTGCGGACCAGCGAAGAGACAACATCGGGGTGAGTATACAGCTCTCCCCACCCCCTCCCCAGCACTGCACCCATCCCAGCAAGGAAGGGGGGTCACTTAACCCCTTCCTTGCTGGGATGGGTGCAGTCTGACATCAGTCTGGCCCCCAAGGGGTTAAAGGGGATGGAATACATCCTCCCTTAACCCCTTGGGGGCAAGACTGTAAGCAGCGATCTGTAAAGATGCTGCATACTGTAAGGTGCACAACACCGCTCACAATGATGGGTGTTGTGCTCCTGTTTGTGTGTTTTTTGTGTGTTTCTCCCTTTTTGTTTTTCAGATATCGGTATCCTGTGGATTACGTCGGATTCCGTGGACTACGTCGATGACCAGCGGTTGTTTGTTGTTGTTTTTTTTATAAAATGGTCAATGTGGGGTGTGGGGGTGTTTTTATTTGAATAAAAAATTTTTTTCACTTGTGTCTTGTCTTTATTTCTTTACTTTATAGACTTAGTAGTGGAAGCCGTCTAATAGACGGAATCCATTACTAAGTCGGGGCCTAGTGTTATCCGGTATAAAATGGCTAACACTAACCCCCCATTATTACCCCAGTACCCAATGCCACCAGGCCACTGGGAAGAGCCGGGTGCCAGTGGTCCCGGAGAGTCAAAATTGGCGCTCCTGGACCGGGCGGCAGCAGGCTGGTAAGATTTAGGCTGGGGAGGGCCTAAACCAATGGCTCTTCCCACCCTGGTGTTACCAGGCTGCTGTCGTTTGGTTTTTAACTGCTGGTTATAAAAATAGGGGGGACCCTATGCGTTTTTTTTTTTTAATAAATAAATAATTTAAAAAAACGCATAGGGTCCCCCCTATTTTTATAACCAGCCGGGTTAAAAACCTAGCGACAGCAGCCTGGTAACACTAGGGTGGGAAGAGCCATTGTTTTAGGCCCTCCCCAGCCTAAATCTTACCAGCCTGCTGCCGCCCGGTCCAGGAGCGCCAATTTTGACGCTCCGGGACCACTAGCACCCGGCTCTTCCCAGTACCCCTGGTGGCATTGGGTACTGGGGTAATAATAGGGGGTTAGTGTTAGCCATTTTATACCGGCTAACACCAGGCCCTAACTTAGTAATGGATTCCGTCTATTAGACGTCTTCCACTACTAAGTCTATAAAGTAAAGAAATAAAGACAAGACACAAGTTAAAAAATTTTTTTATTCAAATAAAAACACCCCCACACCCCTCATTGACCATTTTATTGAAAAAAAAAAACAACAAACAACCGCTGGTCATCGACGTAGTCCACGGAATCCGACGTAATCCCCAGGATACCGATATCTGAAAAACAAAAAGGGAGAAACACACAAAAAACACACAAACAGGAGCACAACACCCATCATTGTGAGCGGTGTTGTGCACCCTACAGTATGCAGCATCTTTACAGATCGCTGCTTACAGTCTGGCCCCCAAGGGGTTAAGGGAGGATGTATTCCATCCCCCTTAACCCCTTGGGGGCCAGACTGATGTAAGACTGCACCCATCCCAGCAAGAAAGGGGTTAAGTGACCCCCCTTCCTTGCTGGGATGGGTGCAGTGCTGGGGAGGGGGTGGGGAGAGCTCTATACTCACCCCGATGTGTCCTCTTCGCTGGTCCGCAGCACAATGAAGTCACTGTGCTGCGGACCCGCTAATTATACGTGCGCTGAGCCGATCAGCCAATCAGCTGAGCGCACATATAATTCTAAATGTTTCTTCTAATAATGCTATTGTGATAACATAATTAGAAGAAACATTTGATGTTTTAATTAAAGTAAAGTGATGATTAGTACAGAATGCTCTATTGCCGGCAATATGAATTAACGGCTTATGGAGCTTCCTGTACTAATTAATATGTAATTAATAAAACACATTTTCGTTTAAATAAAATCAGTTTCGTTGTTCAATAATTTAATTCTAACGAATCCATTATTGTGCAATTAAATATACTGTCAAAAAATAAATATATATATATATATATATATATATATATATATAAATATACATTTATTTATATATATATTTATTTTAACAGTATATTTAATTGCACAATGATGGATTCGTTAGAATTAAATTATTGAACAACGAAAGGGACTTTATTACAAAGAAAATGTGTTTTATTAATTTAATATATTAACTATTAGAGGCATCGGCATTCGGCATCATTGCCGGCTATTTTTCAAGTACTCCGTACGGACCGCCTGTCAATCCACAGCCGCATTTCCAGCCGCAAACAATGGTCTTGTTCATTTTTTACGGGTCCGTTTACGATAGGGCCGTAGATTCATACATAGTGTGCACTGTGCAGCCGTATATCGTATACTTTCCAGCGTACGCATGAACCACCAAAAATACCGCCGCAAATAAAGCCGCACAGTTACATAGTCTGAACCTAGCCTTAGTGTGCACAGTCCTGCACTTCTGAAGCCAAATCATAAAGCAAATCTTATTCACCGAGTTAATTCGAAAAAAAGTCAACAAGTCTCAGGAGATTCCCTAATCTTTAGAGTAGAGTTGAGGGAACTTCAAGCATGTTCTAAGCACAAGGCATTTGATTAGCGGTGGCTGCTGAAGATGGATAAAACCCTAAGGATGCCAGGAAAACATGGATTTAGCCTATAACTTATGACTGTATCCATGTTTTTCAGGCAGCCTTAGGGCTGCATCCAACTTCAGCAGCCACTGCTAATCAAATGCTTCATGCTCAAGTTTGGACCAACTTGAACATGCTTGAAGTTCCCTCAACTCTACTCTAGATGAGACTACTATTGATGAGACAATTTTGGTGGTGTCTAAAACATGGTGGACTATGGGCTCAAATTTTTTTCAGAATTCTGGATAAGTGGCCAAAAGTATCTTATGATACGATTTTCGACAAATTGGGGGCTCATGTCTGGATTATGGTGAACCTGATGAACCCGGAGAAGGTGGAGCTGGGGACTTATCAATGGGTTTATAACTTGCAAAAACGAACAGAATAACTGTGGACATATTATACACAAGGACGGTATTACATTAAAGCCCCAGCTCTGGAATAGAAATATTGCACAGAATTTAGCGAGTTTGTCAGGTCAGGGTAGGCCGGAAGTTCTTGACACGTTATCTTCTTCAGATATTATGGATCTTTGGAAGGACGGAGGGGGGATATACAGTAGGTGCGTGACATAATCACTATATAATCACCACACGCAGCCAAAACAAACTCCCCAGCCATACTGTGTTTTTTGTAAACTCTGATATTACACAGGATAGAGAGGCAAAAATAATCAACATAAAGCTGTCACATGCTGCCCGGGAACATATGAACCAACAAGACATTGTCACATAACTTGTAGTTCCTGGGAAGGATGCACAGCTGCTACAAAAGTCATTTTCATACACCCTGTTGGAAACATCAATGGGGTCTGTATTATAGGGGGTTTATCATAGTGTTGGCCTCTGCTGTGCAGTACTAGTCGATGTCAGCTGAGACAGGATACTGGTGGGGTCTCCCATTCAGGATGTACAATTATCTCTTCAATACAAAGAGTATCTCTTGTTTTGAAGGGTCTGGCTATATTTCCATGACATGGACAGCCCATTGGTTTCAGTAGTCACTGTGCAATGCTTTATTTCCCCTGTGGTGGTGCTGTAGGTACTTGCTTAGCAGTTTAAGTTAACTTACAGCTAATTGTTTGGAGATCCGGCAGTGGGGCCCAGTAATTACTTTATGGATTGCAGAATTTTTTTTTTTTTAACAAAAATCTGTTGTGGATAGGAATCATTTCCAACATACAGAGCAGTGGGGAAGGGCTCCTGCTGCTGATAGTTGCCTTACAGCTATCGACAGGTTTATGAGAAGAAGGATGATATGAGAAGACCAGAAATTCCCAATCTAGGACAGGCATGCACCAGCCCTCCCTATAGGGACCAAAGGGAACTAAAGGCCCTATTCCACGGAACGATTATCGTCCGTATTCGGCCGATATCGGCCGCTACAGACGATAATCGTCCCGTGGAATAGAGTGCAACGATCAGCCGACATAGTTCATGTCGGCTGATCGTTGCAGTTGCTTGTTTTTCAACATGTTGAAAAACAAGCGACTGATATAGCAGCGATCTGCTGCCGTCGCTCCGTTGAATAGGAGCATCGGCAGCAGACGCTGCTATATCCTATGGGCTGCCCGGACGATCAGCGATCACCCGGGCAGCCCCCCCGCAGGTCCCGCCGCCCCTCCCGCACTCATCCGCTCGCTGCAGACGTGTTGAATAGCGGCGGCAGCGAGCGGGGAACGAGGAGCAAACGAGCGCTTAGAGCGCTCGTTTGCTCCTCTGACGACCCGTGTAATAGGCCCTTAAGGATTCCCATGCACTTATACTTATGCTAGCTAAACCTGACACGAGTATAAAGTGTATTAGGCGCTCCCAAGACTCCACTGAGGAGATGAAGATAGGAGTCGGGTGTGCTGGATTTTCACTGCCTGACCCCTTTGTTCTTGGAGAGATAAGCAGCAGCCATACGGATCTCCTTGGAGAATGGAGTATGGGGATGACAAGAGATAACTGATCATTCATCTGAAGATGTATGGCCACACTTTCTGAATAGGCATAGCTAATGTCTTCTATCCCCTGGGTATCCTTATGATAATGCCCCCCTACCCCACCCCATTCTAGTAGTGCATTGCATGTTTAATCCATAAACTGCCCACATCCTGGCAGTAATCTCTAGTCCATTGTCTTCCATACGTATAAAGAATTTTTCCCTCTTTTTATAGTGTATATATATTTATAGAGAATTATAGTGAATCAATAGGCTCTAGAACTCCAAGGGTTACTCCAAGTTCTTAGTAGAATGTTTCATTGTCCGTAAGAAGCTCATTTCTCTTCCCATAGTGTAGAGTCAAGGTCTCTCATCTTGTGCCTTCTGACGCAGGTTGTCTCCCTCCTGGCATTCCTGCGGGCTGGGTACGGGATGTGCTCTGGATGGTGGGCCCTGTCACCTTGAGTTCCGTAGTTTTGTTGCCTCCAATTTGCTTTTTGTCAAGGTAACATGGAGAGGATGAGTACATGGAGGAGGATGGGGATGTTCCATCAGCCGGAATGATGAGAGCAAGAGGAAGGATCAGAAGAGCAGAAAGGGCTCATTATAGTAGACGGATGGCTTCTGCCTGTGACCTTCACCAACTTGTTCTTGGAAGGAGTAAAGGTTTTGAAAATATTTATGATGCTTTGAAATGCGTGGTTTAGGCAGTCGATCTGTGGGAGATAAGTTATTGCTGTCTCTTTTCCAAGCTTCCACTTTTTGGGATGGTCCGAGTCTGGACCAGCTGGAATACTGTGTCCAGTTCTGGAGACCTCACCTAAAAAAGATAAAATAGAACTGGTCCAAAGACGGGCTACAAAAATGGTGGAGGGTGTGAGGCATAAAACATATCAGGAAAGACTTAAGGATTTGAATCTGTATAGTCTGGAGGAAAGAAGGGAAAGGGGGGACATGGTATAAACCTTTATATATGTTACAGGACTAAATAAGGTTCAGGAGGGAAGAACAAGAGGACACAGTGAGAAGTTACTTGGGGGAAAGATCAAAAGCAACGTAAGAAAATATTATTTTACTGGAAGAGTAGTAGATGCTTGGAACAAACTAAAAAAAGACAAAGATCAGCCAATGACCACCCTCCCTGATTCGTCCCACTCCTCGCAGTGTCTGAAGTAACAGACCGCTCAGCCAATCAATAGGACAGTGACACGGCCAATGATTGGCTAAGCAGCCTGCCACTTCAGAGAGTGCCAGGAGCATACCGAGGCTAGCAGGACATAGGGAGAGAGGTATGTATAAGTTTATAATTTTACAAGAACTGCACGGACATCTCTAACAATATAGTTTATCGGCCGCATATGGGCCCGGTAAGTGAGCGCCAATCTAGCAGATCGGCGTTTACTTACATTAAGTCATCGGGCCATGTAATACGGCCCTAAGGCGATAAGCGTTGCTAGAAACGCTAATTTGGACTAAACTTGTCCCATGTAAAAATGTCAGCTATCAGCAGGAAAACGACAGCTCATAAGCTGATCACATCTTTAGAGCAGCCCTAAAAATCATTGTTACCGGCTGCACATCTCCCTGTGTAAGCAGGAGATCTGCCACCAATAGCAACAAATTTAAATGACCGCACAAATGATAAAGGAATAGTTTGCGCTCAATAAGTTGCACCATGTAATAGCAGTGAAAACGAGCACTGATCGGCACCTGTTTGCGGCTGCGAAAATCTTTACATGTAAAAGGACCCTAACCTTCACTCAGCCCAAGAGATGAGAATCATGAGTATTCCACTATTAACTCCCACTAGTAGTATGCATGCAGATGTATACATATTAAATATCAGTACAATATTAGAAAGAAGATGAGGGCACTCACCCATAAGTTGCAAAATCTTGAGTGCCCTCATCTTCTTTCTAATATTGGACTGTTTGTAAATCTGTTTATATGAGAGGAGCACCCCCTAGCAAATCTCACAAGTCCACAAGATACGCCCGCTGAGATGTTTAAGCCAGTATTAAGGGGAGTAGTGCCGGTGAACTCTTCTACTAACCTGCAGATTATATATTACTAATAATCATAGTACCAAGTCTCACTGAATCCAGAAGGAAAGAGGATCCGACATGTCTCCACTTTGGCACCAGATCTTCACTGTACTTGTCAAGACCTTGATTTATTATTTGCTGAGGATGTTCTGGTTTTCATGACCAACTAATGCACAGTAATCACCCCGGATCCTTCCCTGGAATTACATTATCACATGCTTTAAAAGGCTTTTCCAGGGTCTATCTTATCATATCCTAGGGTCTGGACTGTCAGGGAGAAGGTGGATGGTGGAGCTGGATTTGTAGACACCAAAAGGGTAATGAGACTTAACATTGCATAAATAAACAATGAATTCACCTTAACCTTTTCACTGGAGAGACGGCAGAGAGCAGCTTAAATAAAAGAGACCTACAGGGGATGTCCACTAATATTGTCTCCTGAGACATCACTGAGAAGACTACACTGCTGGGTCATCCTGGGCTGAGACAAGCAATGAATTCTTTACCCAACCCATTAATGCGCCCACATCAATATGGCACATAGATTCCCAACATTTAGACTTGTTTGGAAACACTACTGATATTGATGGTGAACTCCCAACGTAGCAACATTGAAATCATTGAATTATGTGGTGTCATCCCAATGGAATTCCTACCAACTAACACCACCACCGCCACCATGTAATGGAATATCCTTTCATACACCTCAAATATCATCTGTGATTGATCCAAAGAAAAACAAGCCAACTTCATATTTAACTTCAAGCCACATAGCTGGCATCAAGAACCCTCCTGGACGTACCAAGGGTGCATGAAGAATGATGGATCCAAAGAAAAAGTCAATGTCAAGCAGTGCATGATGCCCCAAAGGGAGTTTTATTATCCTTGTTGTACAATGCATTAACCCAGGTTCCTGAAAAAGACCCTATTCTGGGTTTGAAATCGACCTCCATTTTCATCTTAATCTTGGTGTCCTAGGATGCCTATGGGTCATTGATTTTTTTTTTCTTTTTTTGGTCGATCTCTTCAAGACACCTGAAGGCTTTATTCCATGGAACGATCATCGGCCGATATCGGCCGTTAAGGCCGATAATCGTCCTGTGGTATAGAAGGCAACGATCAGACGAGATTGTTCATGTCAGCTGATCATTGCGTCGTTTGTCTTTCAAACATGTTTGTCTTTCAAGACAAACAATTCATACAGCAACGATCTGCTGCCGCCGTGGAATAGGCTGCCTGGACAATCTAGTAGCAATCACCCAGGCAGCCCCCCCCCCGCACCTCCCTGCACCCCTCCCTGGAATAGCGGCAGCAGCGAGCAATGAGGAGCAAACAAGTGTTAATACCGCTCGTTTGCGCCTCTCAGTCGACCCATGGAATAGGGCCTTTAGGGAACTCCAGTACAGTTTCCTATGCCTATGGGCGTATCTATGTTTTCCAGGCAGCCTTAGGGCTGCATCCAACTTCTTCACCCACCAGTAATAAAATGCACAGTGTTCGGTTTAAGAAGAATCCAAGCGTGCTCAAGGTTTGCTCATCTCAAGCAGCAACGTTTTGCTCCCTCCCAGACCTCTTTAGTAGATATAGTGAGAGATAGGTCTGGATGAATCTGTGTCCACTACAGTTATGACTTGACACTAGTCCATTAAGGCCCAAAATGATGCCACCTACTCTTTTATGTTATGGGAAATCATTACTACAGAAATTACTAATTTAATTTGTCTGGTTGGAATATGCACCCATGTAACCTCGTAACTTTAGGCTCAACATCCCCACTTCCCTAATCTGTGCACAATACTACAAGCTACAAATATGCTTATATGGTTTTTATGTGTGAAAGACCTCAAATGTTAATGCTACACCTAGAAATCAACTTTCTCTTTTTTTATTTACTCTAGTCTAAACTTTGTTTTGGGTCTACCACCTTCTTCTCCAATACCAGTAGACCATCAACCATTTTCGATATGAAAAGTGCCCATTAGAGGAAAGTCAACCAAACATACAAATTTCCTCAGGTTTGGGCCACTATCTTGTATATGTATATATACTATATGTATGGAGGTCTCCCCTCATAGCAATTGTTGGAGGTAAGAGAGATTAAGCATGTTACTTCCACTAGGAATTACAAAATAAGACTACTACACAACCTAATTGGTGGCACCGAGCAAATTCTAATAGTGCTGTCCGTTCCTCCGACCGCCGCCCTGTTCCCAAGATCTTTTCTGTTATGTAAGTATGCAAATTTGCTAGTTTTGTGCATTGGTGACAGGCCCAGCGCAACCAATGTACCCATATCCCCACCCTTTAGTGATGTGTCCAGACTTGATTCTGAAGGGGACGTGTGAAGGGGAGGAAACATGGGTGCACTTGGTATGCTGGGCCTGCTACCAATGCACCAAATTATCATATTTGCATACTTACATAACAGAGAAGATCTGGGTGGCAGAGGAATGGACTAGAGATGAGGGAACAGCGTTGATGTTCAGGTTTGTACGAACTCGTACCTTCGGTATTTGACTCCCGCAGTCTTCCCGTTCTGTGGGGAAGGTGGAGACAGCTCGAGTCCCGCCTGGAAAAAAGAAATACAACCTATGGCCCAGGCTGTATTCCTGATTTCCAGGCGGGACTCGGGCTGTCTCCACCTTCCCCACGGAATGGGAAGACTGCAGGAGTCAAATGGTTCGAGTTCTTAGGAACCTGAACATCAGCACTGTTCGATCTTCTCTAGAATGGACCATGCTGTTTGCTTAAAAAGGCATGGCATCCTCCCGCACCTGAATTACCACAATTTATCATGGAAATCATGGCGGAAAGTTCAGACTTACACCCTCATACATAATGTCCTCATACATTATATATTACAGATGGCCTAACCCACTGTTAGTATAAGATGTTTGGGGAGGCTCCCAAGACTCCAGCGATAGATGATCTCAGGGGAGATAGTGGTTGGATATGGCGGTTTCTTTTTACGTTATGACCCCTTTTTTCTCATAGATATAAGTCGCTGCCAGAGCAGTCTTAGGGGATACATAGATACATGCATTTTTGTGTATGGTGAGGACAGGAGACATGTCCAGCAGAAACCTTTAGTTGTTGTGGGCTATGCACAAATCTTACAGAAAAACCTGCCAAGTTGGAAACAATATGTTGCCTGGCTGATGGCCGCCTGGCCTTTCTACTACAGTATCAAGTTAAAAACAAAATACTCATGAAACCTTAACCTAATTTTCCTTATATTCCACCAAAATCTGTCCACGAGTCCCATAGGATTGGGTATCTGCTGAGAAGTTACTTCACAATGGTGGTCTCCACTCGATTCCAGTAGCAAATACAAGAAAACATTCAGGAAGATTATCAAGATCAAAAATTAGGAAATTGCTTCCATCCCCAAAACCAGGCAACTCTTCTGATACTAACCAGGCGTCTCCTACTGTTCAGTGGTTTCCATATTCCCGAGAATAAGATCCAGATCTCAGTTAACTCCCAGGTCACTTGTTTTCTCTGATGCAGCCGAGAATGTTAAATGTCATTGACGCGGGGCAGATATGTTTTCTTGTAGTCATTCCTAAGAAACTTGGGGCTCAGTACTGACCAATCGAATTTTAAATAGACTGTAAGTGTATTTAAAAAAAAAAAAATCTACCGGTCAGTCCACAGACGTTACTTGACTTGTCTCCACTTCTCCTGACGTCTATAACATTGTTTCCATTTTAATACTTTTTTCCTTATCCTTTGTATATCTGAAATGTCCCTCAACGTTTTCCTCTTGCTCCCTTGTCTCCTACCTGACCTCCCGCACCAAATTTACAACCTTCTATCCACTTGTCCTCGTCTCCTACTTCTACTCCTCTCATCTCCCTTCATCTTCGGATTAGCCTCCTATCTCTCGCCATACACCAAAGAACATTCGTCTTAACAACTAAAAATAACCTGGAGGACCCTAGACTAAAAATATCACCAGCCACCAGGACAGAAAAATATTTAAAACTTCATAAATCTGTCAAAAACTTAAAATTGTGGTGGAAGAAAATCATAAGTTATACATTTGCAGAGTTCATGTTAACTAAGGTGATCCCTATACAGCCACCATCAGGATAACTCCTGGTACAGTCCTCCCCACATCCCCAGATCAGGTCTGTGAAGAGGTAAAGAAAGAAAATGTAGAGATCAAAAACCTTGGGTCATAAATATAGCTAAAAGTAAGATAAATAAGTGACTAACATACATACATAAACATCCACATCAATATTCCACTTATATAATACAGTCAATATATCACAGTGTATCATATTGTCCATGTATTATAGTAGTTATATTCTTGTATATAGGGGGCAGTATAATAGTAGTTATATTCTTGTACATAGGAGCAGTATTATAGTACTTATATTCTTGTATATAGGAGCAGTATTATAGTAGTTATATTCTTTTATATAGTAGCAGTATTATATTAGTTATATTCTTGTATATAGGAGCAGTATTATAGTAGTTATATTCTTGTACATAGGAGCAGTACTATTGTAGTTATATTCTTGTATATAGGAGCAGTATTATAGTAGTTATATTCTTGTATATAGGAGCAGTATTATAGTAATTATATTCTTGTATATAGGAGCAGTATTATAGTAGTTATATTCCTGTATATAGGAGCAGCATTATAGTAGTTATATTCTTGTATATAGGAGCAGTATTATAGTAGTTATATTCCTGTATATAGGGGCAGTATTATAGTAGTTATACGAACTGGAGAGAATGGAACGGCTGCACATCCCATCTATGGCTGATACTAATGCCGCTAGGCCTATATTAAAAATCAACACCAGAGTGTCTGTATATAAATTGATCAAGCCATATTGCCCCGTGTACCACCGCGCAGGTCCTCTGGTCCACACGGGTCCCTACGCTAACTCCACACCGTGTCGGTCAGCGACCGCCAACCCCGCAAAGCGTGCACGTGCAGGGAAGGGAGGCCACGGAATGGCCCTGCAACCCCAATGTCACAGGACCAGACCCAAAAAGCCCCACCAAAACCCAGCCAGCACCACCGGCGGGGAAGGCTGCCCCCAAACGACACAAGTATGGATATGGTATTACACTTACCATTGCTGCTCTCACAGAATGGGGAAGACATAAGGTCCAGACATGTGAGCACAGGCATATCCTGCTAAATTTGGTCATGTGGGTCTTATAAGGGGGCGACCTTCTCCGCCGGCGGTGCTGGCCGGGTTCTGGTGTGGTGTTTTTGGGTCTGGTCCTGTGGCATGGGAGTCGCAGGGCCGTCCCATGGCCCCCGTTCCCTGACTGTGCGTGCCTGCGGGGTTGGTGGCCACTGACTGGCACGGTGTGGACTTAGTGTAGGGACCCATGTGTATCAGATACCGGCACGAGGTACATGGGGCAGTATGGCTTGATCAATTCATACACAAAATTCTGATGTGTATTTTATTTAGCCTAGGGGCACTAGTATCAGCCATAGGTGTGAGGTGCAGCACTCTTTTTCTTCCTTGAGCCGCATTTTGTTTCTCTCTTTTCTCCGTGTTTTTGCACTCCTCCTGGTGAGACCCACATGACCGCAATTAGGAGACACCTGAGTGCACATGGTTTTAATCCCTCCTGTTTTTTCCCATTCTGTCTGTAGCAGCTATGGTGAGTGCTATACCTCATCCAGACTTGTGCTGTTTGGGGGCGACCTTCTCCGCCGGCGGTGCTGGCCGGGTTCTGGTGTGGTGTTTTTGGGTCTGGTCCTGTGGCATGGGGGTCGCAGGGCCGTCCCATGGCCCCCGTTCCCTGACTGTGCGTGCCTGCGGGGTTGGTGGCCACTGACTGGCACGGTGTGGACTTAGTGTAGGGACCCATGTGTATCAGATACCGGCACGAGGTACATGGGGCAGTATGGCTTGATCAATTCATACACAAAATTCTGATGTGTTTTTTATTTAGCCTAGGGGCACTAGTATCAGCCATAGGTGTGAGGTGCAGCACTCTTTTTCTTCCCTGAACCGCATTATAGTAGTTATATTCTTGTATATAGGAGCAGTATTATAGTAGTTATATTCTTGTATATAGGGGGCAGTAATATAGTAGTTATATTCTTGTATATAGGAGCAGTATTATAGTAGTTATATTCTTGTATATAGTGGCAGTATTATAGTAGTTATATTCTTGTATATAGGGGGCAGTATTAAAGCAGTTATATTCCTGTATATAGGAGCAGTATTATAGTAGGTATAATGCTTCAGGAAGATACAGGTGCCGGCACTGTCTGAATACTGCTCAATCAGTAGCTGTGCGCTGGAGTCGGATTAAGGGCTAATAAACTGCACTGGTAAGTAGCCGCGGTGCTCGAACAGAGACAAGGGCAGTACGGTGTATAAAATAGAAAATAAGTCCAAGCACTCACCGGATGAAGGGATCTCTTTGTGCGTTTATTCAGACATCACAGGGAGGGAGCGGTGGCAAGGGTGCGGGAGCGTGTAGCAGACAACTGTTTCGCGCCTCAGCGCTTTGTCAAGTCTTACATCACTACCGGGGGAGGGTAGTTTAAATAGGTTACATCATGCATATGCAAATAGTATTCAAAATAGGTGAAAACAAAAAATGTTACATACAAGTACAAATTATCTCACAAGAAAACACTCCAATCATTCCTCTCATTGAGGCCATTGGGACCGGTCGCATCTAGAGTGGCAATCCATGTTGCCTCTCTCCTGAGGAGGTACTGATGTCTGTCTCCTCCCCTATCAGGTTGATCCACCTTCTCTAAGCCCAGAAAACGCAGGGAGCTGGTGTCACCTTTGTGGACAGAATTCACATGCTCTATAAGGCGGGGAACACCTTTCCCCGTCCTTACTGAATAGGCATGCTCTTTGTACCTGGTCCACATCGGGCGTTTAGTTTTGCCAATGTAGAAGCGGTGACACGAGCATACAAGCGCATAGACAGTGTAGGGGGTTCTACAGGTGATGAGGCTATCGATATAGCAGTCTACTCCATTCAGGTTAATATAAGCAGTAGGAATAAGCTGCGGGCAGTACTTACAGCTACCACATCTTTTATTTCCTGTCAGAGGAGCTCTGGTGAACCACTCATCTGCCGCTTTTTTCTTTTTGCACATATTCACATTGAGCTTATCTCCAATGGTGCGGTTTTTGCGGTATGTGATGAGGGGTCCCTGAGCTGCAATCTCCTTCAGGTCATCGTCCTGTTCCAGGATGGGCCAATGTTTCCAGATGGCTTTAGTGATGCACTGATTCAGCGGTGAATTTTGAAAAACAAAAGAAAACCTATTTAACCCTTTCTGTTGTGTGGTCTTGGATCTCAGTAGGTCTGATCTGTTCAGCATATTGGCCCTGGTTCTAGCTTCACTAATAACCTGTTCTGGATATCCCCTTGCTGAGAGTCTTCTCTCCATATCTGCAGCCTGTACAGCAAATGATTGATCATTGCTATTGATACGTTTAAGCCTCACTAGCTGGCTGAATGGAATGGAGTCTTTAATGCGTGTGGGGTGAGAGCTAGAGTAGTGCAAGATGGAATTGCATGCGGTTTCTTTTCTAAACACTGAGGTGTGCAGTGTGTTATCCACTACGTCCACCTGGACGTCCAGAAACTCAAGGGATCGGTTCCCTATCTTATATGTGTAATGAAAAACAACAGGGCACTACTACTCAAATCAAATCGAAAAGTATACCATAATTTTCGGGGTGCTCAACCCAAAAATGACATAACAAAAGCAACTGTATCCAAAAGAAGAAAGAAAAGTATGTCATGCAAATATGGGTGGCACATCCAAATAATAAATAGTCGTATCTCTCACAATTAAGTAGAGATTAGTGAGAGATACGACTATTTATTATTTGGATGTGCCACCCATATTTGTATGACATACTTTTCTTTCTTCTTTTGGATACACTATCTTATATGTGAAGACCATGTTCACACTATTCACTTCATTAAGGTAGGTGACAAAATCAATAAATTTACTTTCTTCTCCAACCCACACAACGAAGACATCATCCACATAACGAAAATACGCCCTGATGCTTCCGATGTGTGGGTTGCGAGTGTTAAATACATAGTCATTTTCCAGCTTGGCCAAAAAGAGGTTTGCGTACGTGCAGGAGACCGGCGTGCCCATAGCAGTACCGATCTCCTGCCCGTACCATTGGTCCTCAAACATAAAGACATTGTTACGCAAAATAAAGTAAAGTCCTTCTTTCACAAAATTTCTATAGGCTTGAGACTGGTCTGTCCTAGATAGGAACCAATCGATTGCCTCTACACCCGCATCATGAGGGATGCGGGTGTAGAGGCTTTCCACATCGACTGAGGCCAGGATACAGTCATCAGAGAAGTGCACTGAGTCCAGCATGTTTATGAAATCTCCGGAATCTTTTAAATAGCCAAGTGTTTCGGCTAGGAGGGGTCTAAGAGACCAGTCCAGGTATTGGGACAGGAATTCGGTAGGGGACCCGATGGCGGACACGATTGGGCGCCCAGGTGGTTTGTCCAGATTTTTGTGGACTTTTGGTAAGAAATACCACCTGGGCGCTCGGGGTGTCGGGGGGAGTAACTTTTCAGCTGTTTTTTTGTCGATTGCTCCAGTACTGCTGTGCTTGAGCAAGAGGCTACGTAATTGCTCATGGATCTTGGGTATGGGATTTTTTGTGAGGAGTTTATATGTACGGCGATCGCCTAATTGCCTCTGAGCTTCCTCTATGTAGTACGAGCGCGACATTACGACCGCTGCCCCCCCTTTGTCAGCCCTCTTTGTTATGAGGTCAGGGCGATTGCGGAGCCACTTGAGTGCTCTATCTTCCGCCTTAGACAAGTTTTTGGTCGCCTTGGGGTACACGAGAGCCTTTACTTCCTGTACTACCGACTTATGAAAGGTGTCAATGGCTCCCCCTGGGGTAACCTGGGGACAAAATTTAGATTTGTTGCCCCCCATAAACACTGTTTCAGTGGTAGAGCTGACTGCTTCTTCATACCCGGCCAAAAAACGTGTACATTCAATCTCCTGCACATTAAATTCTGCTGGGACTTGGAATCCCAAAGGACCCACTGTACAACGAGACTCGCCTCTGGTTTGCTGCTTATTGTGACTTTTATTAACAGAGAAGTGTTTAGTAAGATTGACTTTGCGTACACCTTTGAACATGTCAACATCAAATGTTGTAGGGGAAAAGTCCTCTGTGAGGCCATAATTAAGGCCCTTGCTAAGTAGCTGTTCACATTCAGGGGGCAGGGGTACTCCAGAGATGTTTATGACATTCGGCTTTTCATTTAATGTTTCCAGGTTACTTGCTTCCTGTAGCCTTCTTTTCTGCTGTCTTTTTTCTCTCTGGAATCGTGCCTTCCTGCCTCCTCTCCGTGTTTTTCGCCTAAAGGGACGCTTCTTGGGTTCTGGGGTGTATTGGTTCTTCCTGCTGTCGTGCTGGTAGTGGGCTCGTCGGACGCGCTGGTGTCAGATTCTGTGGTCCAATATTCTGAGTATCTTTTTTTAGGGCGTTGTTTCTTTTTGTTTTTTTGCACAGTTAGTTGCCAGCTGAAAATCTTTTGCGTATCGTAATCAAGCTTGTCGCGCATGAATTTATCACGCTTAATTTGCTTGACCTCTTTTTGCATCTCATTCAGCTTCTTGTCTAACTTGGAAAAGAAATTTGTAGATTAGCTTGCTGCTGCCCTTGTCCTGTATTCACACTTCATGCGGCATAGGTCTGCAGTAATAGCCTCATATTCCTGCTGGTTCCTATCCAGCACCAAGTTCATCAGGGTGGAGGCATGTGTCAGGTGTGCTTGCTTCCAGGCATTAGTGAACTGCGGGTCGTCCTGATACTGTGATGGACTCTTGTATCCTCTCAAGCCTCTGGGAATACGTCCGCTTTCTTTGTATGCCTGCAGCGAGTTGATCGTCCAGAATAGACGCATTTCTTTTTCTGCAGCAGCTGTGATGCGGTATTCTAATGTTTTCAAGCTGATGACTTGGAATTCATCTTTATTGTTGCAAGATGTAAAATATGCTCCCGCACCTTCCCTCCCTGCATAAATGGAGTCTGTGTCTGTAGCCTCCAAGTCCATCTGCGCTTCTGTAGCCATCTCGGACGTGCTCAGCCAGAAAAAAGGGGGTATAATGCTTCAGGAAGATACAGGTGCCGGCACTGTCTGAATACTGCTCAATCAGTAGCTGTGCGCTGGAGTCGGATTAAGGGCTAATAAACTGCACTGGTAAGTAGCCGCGGTGCTCGAACAGAGACAAGGGCAGTACGGTGTATAAAATAGAAAATAAGTCCAAGCACTCACCGGATGAAGGGATCTCTTTGTGCGTATATTCAGACATCACAGGGAGGGAGCGGTGGCAAGGGTGCGGGAGCGTGTAGCAGACAACTGTTTCGCGCCTCAGCGCTTTGTCAAGTCTTACATCACTACCGGGGGAGGGTAGTTTAAATAGGTTACATCATGCATATGCAAATAGTATTCAAAATAGGTGAAAACAAAAAATGTTACATACAAGTACAAATTATCTCACAAGAAAACACTCCAATCATTCCTCTCATTGAGGCCATTGGGACCGGTCGCATATAGAGTGGCAATCCATGTTGCCTCTCTCCTGAGGAGGTACTGATGTCTGTCTCCTCCCCTATCAGGTTGATCCACCTTCTCTAAGCCCAGAAAACGCAGGGAGCTGGTGTCACCTTTGTGGACAGAATTCACATGCTCTATAAGGCGGGGAACACCTTTCCCCGTCCTTACTGAATAGGCATGCTCTTTGTACCTGGTCCACATCGGGCGTTTAGTTTTGCCAATGTAGAAGCGGTGACACGAGCATACAAGCGCATAGACAGTGTAGGGGGTTCTACAGGTGATGAGGCTATCGATATAGCAGTCTACTCCATTCAGGTTAATATAAGCAGTAGGAATAAGCTGCGGGCAGTACTTACAGCTACCACATCTTTTATTTCCTGTCAGAGGAGCTCTGGTGAACCACTCATCTGCCGCTTTTTTCTTTTTGCACATATTCACATTGAGCTTATCTCCAATGGTGCGGTTTTTGCGGTATGTGATGAGGGGTCCCTGAGCTGCAATCTCCTTCAGGTCATCGTCCTGTTCCAGGATGGGCCAATGTTTCCAGATGGCTTTAGTGATGCACTGATTCAGCGGTGAATTTTGAAAAACAAAAGAAAACCTATTTAACCCTTTCTGTTGTGTGGTCTTGGATCTCAGTAGGTCTGATCTGTTCAGCATATTGGCCCTGGTTCTAGCTTCACTAATAACCTGTTCTGGATATCCCCTTGCTGAGAGTCTTCTCTCCATATCTGCAGCCTGTACAGCAAATGATTGATCATTGCTATTGATACGTTTAAGCCTCACTAGCTGGCTGAATGGAATGGAGTCTTTAATGCGTGTGGGGTGAGAGCTAGAGTAGTGCAAGATGGAATTGCATGCGGTTTCTTTTCTAAACACTGAGGTGTGCAGTGTGTTATCCACTACGTCCACCTGGACGTCCAGAAACTCAAGGGATCGGTTCCCTATCTTATATGTGAAGACCATGTTCACACTATTCACTTCATTAAGGTAGGTGACAAAATCAATAAATTTACTTTCTTCTCCAACCCACACAACGAAGACATCATCTACATAACGAAAATACGCCCTGATGCTTCCGATGTGTGGGTTGCGAGTGTTAAATACATAGTCATTTTCCAGCTTGGCCAAAAAGAGGTTTGCGTACGTGCAGGAGACCGGCGTGCCCATAGCAGTACCGATCTCCTGCCCGTACCATTGGTCCTCAAACATAAAGACATTGTTACGCAAAATAAAGTAAAGTCCTTCTTTCACAAAATTTCTATAGGCTTGAGACTGGTCTGTCCTAGATAGGAACCAATCGATTGCCTCTACACCCGCATCATGAGGGATGCGGGTGTAGAGGCTTTCCACATCGACTGAGGCCAGGATACAGTCATCAGAGAAGTGCACTGAGTCCAGCATGTTTATGAAATCTCCGGAATCTTTTAAATAGCCAAGTGTTTCGGCTAGGAGGGGTCTAAGAGACCAGTCCAGGTATTGGGACAGGAATTCGGTAGGGGACCCGATGGCGGACACGATTGGGCGCCCAGGTGGTTTGTCCAGATTTTTGTGGACTTTTGGTAAGAAATACCACCTGGGCGCTCGGGGTGTCGGGGGGAGTAACTTTTCAGCTGTTTTTTTGTTGATTGCTCCAGTACTGCTGTGCTTGAGCAAGAGGCTACGTAATTGCTCATGGATCTTGGGTATGGGATTTTTTGTGAGGAGTTTATATGTACGGCGATCGCCTAATTGCCTCTGAGCTTCCTCTATGTAGTACGAGCGCGACATTACGACCGCTGCCCCCCCTTTGTCAGCCCTCTTTGTTATGAGGTCAGGGCGATTGCGGAGCCACTTGAGTGCTCTATCTTCCGCCTTAGACAAGTTTTTGGTCGCCTTGGGGTACACGAGAGCCTTTACTTCCTGTACTACCGACTTATGAAAGGTGTCAATGGCTCCCCCTGGGGTAACCTGGGGACAAAATTTAGATTTGTTGCCCCCCATAAACACTGTTTCAGTGGTAGAGCTGACTGCTTCTTCATACCCGGCCAAAAAACGTGTACATTCAATCTCCTGCACATTAAATTCTGCTGGGACTTGGAATCCCAAAGGACCCACTGTACAACGAGACTCGCCTCTGGTTTGCTGCTTATTGTGACTTTTATTAACAGAGAAGTGTTTAGTAAGATTGACTTTGCGTACACCTTTGAACATGTCAACATCAAATGTTGTAGGGGAAAAGTCCTCTGTGAGGCCATAATTAAGGCCCTTGCTAAGTAGCTGTTCACATTCAGGGGGCAGGGGTACTCCAGAGATGTTTATGACATTCGGCTTTTCATTTAATGTTTCCAGGTTACTTGCTTCCTGTAGCCTTCTTTTCTGCTGTCTTTTTTCTCTCTGGAATCGTGCCTTCCTGCCTCCTCTCCGTGTTTTTCGCCTAAAGGGACGCTTCTTGGGTTCTGGGGTGTATTGGTTCTTCCTGCTGTCGTGCTGGTAGTGGGCTCGTCGGACGCGCTGGTGTCAGATTCTGTGGTCCAATATTCTGAGTATCTTTTTTTAGGGCGTTGTTTCTTTTTGTTTTTTTGCACAGTTAGTTGCCAGCTGAAAATCTTTTGCGTATCGTAATCAAGCTTGTCGCGCATGAATTTATCACGCTTAATTTGCTTGACCTCTTTTTGCATCTCATTCAGCTTCTTGTCTAACTTGGAAAAGAAATTTGTAGATTGGCTTGCTGCTGCCCTTGTCCTGTATTCACACTTCATGCGGCATAGGTCTGCAGTAATAGCCTCATATTCCTGCTGGTTCCTATCCAGCACCAAGTTCATCAGGGTGGAGGCATGTGTCAGGTGTGCTTGCTTCCAGGCATTAGTGAACTGCGGGTCGTCCTGATACTGTGATGGACTCTTGTATCCTCTCAAGCCTCTGGGAATACGTCCGCTTTCTTTGTATGCCTGCAGCGAGTTGATCGTCCAGAATAGACGCATTTCTTTTTCTGCAGCAGCTGTGATGCGGTATTCTAATGTTTTCAAGCTGATGACTTGGAATTCATCTTTATTGTTGCAAGATGTAAAATATGCTCCCGCACCTTCCCTCCCTGCATAAATGGAGTCTGTGTCTGTAGCCTCCAAGTCCATCTGCGCTTCTGTAGCCATCTCGGACGTGCTCAGCCAGAAAAAAGGGGGTATAATGCTTCAGGAAGATACAGGTGCCGGCATGATGATGTCTTCGTTGTGTGGGTTGGAGAAGAAAGTAAATTTATTGATTTTGTCACCTACCTTAATGAAGTGAATAGTGTGAACATGGTCTTCACATATAAGATAGGGAACCGATCCCTTGAGTTTCTGGACGTCCAGGTGGACGTAGTGGATAACACACTGCACACCTCAGTGTTTAGAAAAGAAACCGCATGCAATTCCATCTTGCACTACTCTAGCTCTCACCCCACACGCATTAAAGACTCCATTCCATTCAGCCAGCTAGTGAGGCTTAAACGTATCAATAGCAATGATCAATCATTTGCTGTACAGGCTGCAGATATGGAGAGAAGACTCTCAGCAAGGGGATATCCAGAACAGGTTATTAGTGAAGCTAGAACCAGGGCCAATATGCTGAACAGATCAGACCTACTGAGATCCAAGACCACACAACAGAAAGGGTTAAATAGGTTTTCTTTTGTTTTTCAAAATTCACCGCTGAATCAGTGCATCACTAAAGCCATCTGGAAACATTGGCCCATCCTGGAACAGGACGATGACCTGAAGGAGATTGCAGCTCAGGGACCCCTCATCACATACCGCAAAAACCGCACCATTGGAGATAAGCTCAATGTGAATATGTGCAAAAAGAAAAAAGCGGCAGATGAGTGGTTCACCAGAGCTCCTCTGACAGGAAATAAAAGATGTGGTAGCTGTAAGTACTGCCCGCAGCTTATTCCTACTGCTTATATTAACCTGAATGGAGTAGACTGCTATATCGATAGCCTCATCACCTGTAGAACCCCCTACACTGTCTATGCGCTTGTATGCTCGTGTCACCGCTTCTACATTGGCAAAACTAAACGCCCAATGTGGACCAGGTACAAAGAGCATGCCTATTCAGTAAGGACGGGGAAAGGTGTTCCCCGCCTTATAGAGCATGTGAATTCTGTCCACAAAGGTGACACCAGCTCCCTGCGTTTTCTGGGCTTAGAGAAGGTGGATCAACCTGATAGGGGAGGAGACAGACATCAGTACCTCCTCAGGAGAGAGGCAACATGGATTGCCACTCTATATGCGACCGGTCCCAATGGCCTCAATGAGAGGAATGATTGGAGTGTTTTCTTGTGAGATAATTTGTACTTGTATGTAACATTTTTTGTTTTCACCTATTTTGAATACTATTTGCATATGCATGATGTAACCTATTTAAACTACCCTCCCCCGGTAGTGATGTAAGACTTGACAAAGCGCTGAGGCGCGAAACAGTTGTCTGCTACACGCTCCCGCACCCTTGCCACCGCTCCCTCCCTGTGATGTCTGAATAAACGCACAAAGAGATCCCTTCATCCGGTGAGTGCTTGGACTTATTTTCTATTTTATACATTATAGTAGGTATATTCCTGTATATAGGAGCAGTATTATAGTAGTTATATTCCTGTTTATAGGAGCAGTATTATTGCAGTTATATGTGCACAAGCCAAAAAGACAGAAATGGCTGCACATCGCACCCATGGCTGACACGAAAGCTTATTCAGCTACATTTAAAACCAACATCAGAAGTTAGTATATAATTTGGCCAAACCATATTGCCTCATGTACCACGTGCAGGTCTTCTGATACACAAGAGTCCCTAACCAAAAAACATCACTGTGCCGGTCAGCGACCACAATCCCCGCAAAACGTACGCAAGCAGAGAAGGGGGTCCACGGAATGGCCCTGCAACCCCATTGTCACAGGACCAGACCCTAGAGGGCCCCCAGGACCCCGCAGGCGCCACCAGCGGAAAAAGTGGACGCCAAGCAGCACAAGTGTGAACAAGCTCTTACCTCTCTCCATTCCTCTGCAGGTAGAATGGGAGAATACTAGGAGATCCTCCCCTTATGTACACAGGTGCTTCCTGCTAATTTGGATCACATGGGTCTTACAAAGCACGAGTGCTAGCCACAATGAAAAAAGGGACAGAATACATAAAATATGCACAAGCCAAAAAGACAGAAATGGCTGCACATCGCACCCATGGCTGACACGAAAGCTTATTCAGCTACATTTAAAACCAACATCAGAAGTTAGTATATAATTTGGCCAAACCATATTGCCTCATGTACCACGTGCAGGTCTTCTGGGTCCTCTAGGGTCTGGTCCTGTGACAATGGGGTTGCAGGGCCATTCCGTAGCCCCCCTTCTCTGCTTGCGCACGTTTTGCGGGGATTGTGGTCGCTGACTGGCACAGTGATGTTTTTTGGTTAGGGACTCATGTGTATCAGAAGACCTGCACATGGTACATGAGGCAATATGGTTTGGCCAAATTATATACTAACTTCTGATGTTGGTTTTAAATGTAGCTGAAGAAGCTTTCGTGTCAGCCATGGGTGCGATGTGCAGCCATTTCTGTCTTTTTGGCTTGTGCATATTTTATGTATTCTGTCCCTTTTTTCATTGTGGCTAGCACTCGTGCTTTGTAAGACCCATGTGATCCAAATTAGCAGGAAGCACCTGTGTACATAAGGGGAGGATCTCCTAGTATTCTCCCATTCTACCTGCAGAGGAATGGAGAGAGGTAAGACCTTGTTCACACTTGTGCTGCTTGGCGTCCACTTTTTCCGCCGGTAGCGCCTGCGGGGTCCGGGGGGGCTTTTAGGGTCTGGTCCTGTGACAATGGGGTTGCAGGGCCATTCCGTGGACCCCTTCTCTGCTTGTGCACGTTTTGCGGGGATTGTGGTTGCTGACCGGCACAGTGATGTTTTTTGGTTAGGGACTCGTGTATCAGAAGACCTGCACGTGGTACATGAGGCAATATGGTTTGGCCAAATTATATACTAACTTCTGATGTTGGTTTTAAATGTAGCTGAATAAGCTTTCGTGTCAGCCATGGGTGCGATGTGCAGCCATTTCTGTCTTTTTGGCTTGGGCATATTATTGTAGTTATATTCTTGTATATAGGGGCAGTATTATTGTAGTTATATTCTTGTATATAGGGGCAGTATTATAGTAGTTATATTCTTGTATATAGGAGTAGTATTATAGTAGTTATATTATTGTATATAGGGGCAGTATTATAGTAGTTATATTCTTGTACATAGGATCAGTATTATAGCAGTTATCCAAACGAAGAGAAAACAACTTTCACTCACCAAAAATCGCTGCAAATCAATCCATTTATTCAGTCTTGACAGACATGTGTGGGGAGGGGGAGTGAAAGCAGGGGCGTCCTGATATAGCAGACACTATACGGACTTTGGTGCTAACTCAGACCTGCTCTACAAGTTGCTAACTATAGTAGTTATATTCTTGTATATAGGAGCAGTATTATAGTAGTTATATTCTTGTATATAGGAGCAGTATTATAGTAGTTATATTCTTGTATATAGGAGCAGTATTATAGTAGTTATATTCTTGTATATAGGAGACAGTATTATAGTAGTTATATTCCTGTATATAGGATGCAGTATTAGGCTATGTTCACACTACGTGAAATGGCCGCAGAACTACAACCGTAGTTTTGCGGAGTGGGACATAGCTTTATTTTTAATGGGATCCCGGCCGGAGCGTACACACATCGTATGCGCTCCGGCCGGGATCCCCTGCGGCGCTGGAAAAAACTGACATATTATAGTAGTTATATTCTTGTATATGGGGGCAGTATTATAGCAATATAGTTATATTCTTCTCATGTTCAATGCACCTTTAACTTCTCTGTTTCACATGCCAAATATATTTTGTAGTTTTTGGCATTTAATTCTGTACATTAATATATATAGACTTGCTGAAGTCCGTGTACTGGAGACATGAAATAATCATTGTGGTGACGGCGTCAAATATGAGGCATCTCACCCAATATATGAAGCAGATCCCTCTCGTATGACAGAAAATAGGAGAAATACAAATATGCAGTCAGTCTGCAGAAATCGCCTCTAGATATGAACCTCTGATTTTTATTATCTGGACAATTTCAACCAATACAGTTGTTTTTTCAGGTCTATTTCTGTTACATACCAATTGCTGTCTCTTTATTCCATACAGTTAAGCACAAAGGGGGACATTTATTAAGTCCGACGGTTTTTACGGCGGACTTAAAAATTTCCCCGCATCTCCGGTGCTACGGAGATTTATGTAGAGGCGTACTGCCTCTACATAAATCCTGTGCGTGTCGGTGCGCACGGCAGAAAACCTACACCACCTGAAAAGTGGAGTAGGGTTTTGGCGTATCTTTTGCCGGAGCAAACGATAAATCGCGGACTCTGAGTCTACTGGGGGGAGCTCACAGGGGGCTATATACTACTGGGGGACAGCGCACAGGGGGCTATATACTACAGGGGGAGAGCGCACAGGGGGGCTATATACTACTGGAGGAGCAACAGGGGGCTATATACTACTGAGGGAGAGCGCACAGGGGGGGCTATACACTACTGGGGGAGCAACAGGGGGGCTATATACTACCAGGGCAGTCACCCTCTTTGTACCTAATATCAAAGGCCTGGTGAGAGAGAAAAAAATGCCAGTTTTCCCGCTAATAAGCAGCAATTCTGTATATAAATAGTTGAACGTTTGTGACAAAGTAACAAAACACGTTTCCTACTGATGTTCAGCTCGGACCTTCACCTGACTATAGACCCCGGTAAGTGGACCTTCACTAAAAGTTGTTGAGTACCCCTGCTATATATGATGTAGAAGCAGCTGGAGGGAATTTGTGGTGGGGTGTATAAGTCATATAACTTATATTGTTATTACCAATAGACCTGGCTTCACCTTTGACAGGAAGTTGAAAATTGAAGAACTCTACAATGTGTATTGTGTCCAGCTCCCTGTCTCCTCCCCAGTGGCGTAACTAGAAATGGCTGGGCCCCATAGCAAACTTTTGATTGGGGCCCCCCTTACCTGTATGTAAGGAGCAAAAATCATTACCAAAATTATCATACATTATTAACATATATATCACCGTCACATAAATCAAATCCTGTATACAGAGACCAATATAACTAATAATACCAGTATACAAGGAACAACTATTACCACCACACCATGACCACTAACATCACCACCATACTGTTACCACCAAATCCAGTATAGTAAGATGAATAGTACAAACAGTACCAGTTTACAAGGGACAAATATTACCACCATATACTGACTAATACCACAACTCTACTACTGAATAAGATCCACTGTACAAAGACCAATATTACCTTATACAGCGACCATATAGAGAAGTACCAGCTCTACCCAGGCTCTGCCCACCATAAGTGACCACAGTGCAGTTAGAGCCAATGACTCACAGGAGACGTCTTCTTTGAGTGAATCACAGGGGCTTCTGCTCACTTTTCCTCTTCTTCTCCATCCGGCCCAGGCCATCATGAGGACTTCTCTCAATAACGAGTCCTCCATGTAGGATCTGCAAGACAAACATTTTAGGCTCCTCACTCTTGCACCATCATCATCCTCCATATCTATAATGCCTTGACTGTGCCCTCATATAGTGGTTAGTCCCCTCTGTATCCATAGAGTAGTTAGACCCCTCTATGCCCCCAATATACCCCTCTATGCCCCTATATAGTGGTCAGGCCCCTCTCTGTGCATCTGTATAGTAGTTAGGCCTCCCTGTGCAGGTAGCCCTATTAGTAGCTGGATGTGACACTGTCGGCTACAGCTACTCGCAGGCCACAGGCCTAATGCAGCTACAAGAGAGAGTGACAGCGGCTATCTACTCTATGGGTACTTTCACACATACAGTATCGCAATGAATTTCATGCTGCGAGTTCTGCAGTGAAATCTGCTGCGATACTCTGTAGTGTCATTCGTTATGGCTATACAGTCTCGCAGCGGATTTTCATTCTGCTGCGAGAATGTGGCCCCTTCCCACCTAACCCATCAGCTGTCCGGCTAATACATTACCTGTCCCTGTCCGCGCTCCCACCTGCTTCTCTGGCGTCCTGCTCAGCCAATCCCTGGCTGCGACCGGTCAGCACACTAACTGACTCAGCAGGACGCCAGGGAGCCAGAGAAGGGAAATCCTCTACGATGCGATACATGTGAAGGCAGCTACCACTGCAAAACAGCGACTGTCTGGGAATCGGGATTGTACAGTGGGGGCTGCAACTGAATATGGACCATGTGAGTGGCTATGGTCCCCCTGGGAGTCTTGGATGACCACCTATACAGCCCATATTACAGTATAATCCACCAATATATACACATACCCACACACAACACACTTTACATATATTGTAATATCACACAGAAAGACACGACATAAATATATAATATATGCACAAACCCATACTGTACAAACAGGCAGATATACACAAGTATGCACACACACCAGGGCCGGACTGGAACTTAAAATCAGCCCTGGCACTCAAACCTCAGCAGCCCTCATAACATATATCCCCCCCCCCCCCCCCAGATATATCATAGATAGCAATGTTCTAAACATGCTGTAGCGAATTCTGCTCACTACTTCATTAAATATATGAACCCTACCATCAACACATAAAAAAACAACATAATCTGCTGTGGATTTGTTGTTGCATATTTATGTATTTCAGCAGCATCAATGGATTACTAGTGTCAGTGCACTTAAAGGGAATCTATGAGGTCCATACCAGGTACAGAGCTGTAGATCCCAGCAGAAAGGTGCAGGGGAGATATAAGCGACAGCGACAAGTCCAGTGTAAACATTTATAATTGTCCTCTCTGAGCCTCCACATAGTATAGGCAGGGCCGCCAACAGGGATTTTGGAGCCCCATACAGCCAAAGTGTTTGTGGCCCCCTTAACAAAAGGGCCAATGGCCCACTCACACCTTGGACATGACCCTATTATTAAAACATACTGTTAATTAATACCTGATAAAAGTATAAGTTTAACATGAAGATGAATGTGACACTATTAAAAATACACTCCAGGTCACCAGTATATGAAGTGTATGGATATGGCGGCTTACACAGCCTCTGCCTATACTGTAGTAGCTGCAGACTACTATCAACAGAATACTGATGACCAAGTGATATCTTAAAAGCTGCATAGCCCCTCAACTAGTTTCACTTGCAAAGAGCGTCATCAGGAGGATGTAGTGTGCCCTTCTCCTGATGACACTCCTTGCGAAGGGGTTATCCAGAATTAGAAAAAACATGTCTGCTTTCTCCCAAAAACAGCACGGCAATACCACATACAACCTGAGCCCGCTTTTTGGAAGAAAACAACTATGTTTTTCTAATCCGGGATAATCCTTTTAATTTTATAGTATTGATTATAATTAGAGATGAGTGAACCAGGCCGTGGTTTGGGTTCGGGTGCATTTGAATCCCGCTGTCTTCTTGTTCCTTTGGGAAGGTAGAAATAGCACGAGTCTCGCTTGGAAAACAGGGATACAGCCTATGATCTTGGCTGTATTGCATTGCTGTTTTCCAGGTGTGACTCGTGCTATCTCCACCTCTGTGGAACAGGAATTCAAATGCCAATGGTTCAGGTTTGTATGAAGCCGAACCTTGGCCAGGCTCACTCATCTCTAATTATGACCATAAAGTTACTACATGTGTGCACAAACAGCCATTTTAAGATCAAATTTAATTAATTGAACGCCATACACCATAAAGGATCATTAAGGACTTTTTGAGCAGCTACTGTATGACTCAAAAAAGTGTGTGTGAACATAGCCTGACAGACAAAAGTCCAAGAGTTCAATCTGGTGTATTAAAATTCACAACTCTATAACAGGTCCATGATGCACGACACCATTGTTACCAACAAATGCTCTATGTGATGGTAATTACGTGTTGTATCAGGGATTTACTATAGAGTTGTGAATATTATTACACAGAAAGAAAGTGCTGCACTTTTGTATCTGGAATCCTACATACATTTAGTCACATTTAAAGTGAACCAATCAGCCCAATCGGGCTGATATGGTTCCCTGAACTGCTGTATACAGCTCCTGCAGCAGCCACAGCACATACCGGCTGCAGCAGGAGCTGTTTAACCGAAAAAAGGACTTTAATCCACGGGCACGTGACAGGTAGTCATCTGGGCTGCTCCCTGCCTGTATCAAGGCACCGCTCTCTGTCTGTCAGTGCGCTCGTAGGGATGATTGACAGGCAGAGAGGCCAGTAAGGGACCTCTCTGCCTGTCATTCATCTCCTTGGAGCGCGCTGACAGGCAGTGGTGACTAGATCCGGGCGGGGAGCCGCCCAGATGACTACCTCCCCGCCGGTGCCTGGGGGGATTAAAGTGCTTTTTCCGGGTACACAGCTCCTGCTGCAGCCGTGGCCAGTATGTGCCACAGCTGCTGCAGGAGCTGTATACAGCAGTTCAGGGAACCATATCAGATTGTGCTGATTGGTTCCCTTTAAATACAGATTATTGCAGTGGTGTAAGTGCTGTAGGATGTGCTGCTCACCTGTATCAACACATCACGCATGCTATACATACATCATAAACACACAACACACACTGTGCATACATACATATATCATATATACACACACACTGTGCATACATACATATGTACACATGTAGCCGGTATTAAACAGATTGTGCAGACGCTACAATTCGTGTATGGTCAAATGGCAGCACGATTTTTCTAATACAGGCAGAATACACTTTGGTAGCGCTGTATACTGCAGATTCCCTGGGCTGGGTGCACTACAACCAACCCATGGCGTCCCTGTCACACAATGTACACTATACACTAGGACAGCATCTCCTTCATGTAAAAAATGTGTTTTCATATTCTACCACATTGCATATACAAAATATATATAATACTGTATGTGCAATATGTCAGAATAAAAAGACACAGTTTTTGCATGAAGTAGAATAACACATTCTGTACAAACATACATTATACTGCATGCCTACTGCACATATATGCATATATCATAAGTATAATACAGAGGCATGCATACACTATATACACACACACACTGTACATAACACATATATCATGTAAACACACATATATACTGTACATACATACATGCATATATCATAAACATGCTAAAGAGGCATGCATACACTATATATACACACACTTACGGTACATACATATATCATATACACACACATATATTACATACATATATACACACATACTATACATACAGAAATCCCTACACACACAATACACATACTGTGCACATTGCATACTTGATATACATATAGATATACACTATATGTAACATATGCACTCACACTCAAGGAAAAGAAACAGTCACTTACTCTCCATCAATAAGCTCCTTACATGTCAGGATGTGACAGCTCCTCCCTCACAGCCAGCTCGTGCTCCCCTGCCTCTTCCTCCCTGCACCGACAGCAGAGCTCAGCAGGAAGGAGATGATGAAGTCCCTGTGTGGGGGCAGGGAGAGTTGGCTGCCGTCCTTACACAGGGGGAGAGAGCAGGCTCCGGCTGTAGCTTGGTGGGAAGAAAATTCTCACCAAGCAGTGCTGTTTGTTATTAGCAGCAAGAGGCCCCCTCTGAGTGACTCCTCAGTCCCCCTCCTGTGCTGCAGCTTCTTCTCCTCTGTCCCCCTTCTCTGCAGCGCGTCCAGGAAATGACGTCAGCTGCCATAGAGAAGTTTGTAGTAGACAGACATGCCTGTGCGGCACCTCCACAACACCTGGGTACTACTAAAGGAGCAGAGCGGCCCTTTGTTCTGGGGGGAGGGGGGGCGGAGGAATATGCCGGCCCATCCTAATCTGGCAGAGTATGAGTGAACAGCGCAGCGGCCAGCAGCGCTGTTCTCTCAACCACTGCAGGGGCCGATGGAAGTGTGCACGGGGACCAGCGGCCCCTCTGATTGGTAATCCTGGCGGCCCAGCGGGCATTCGCCCGCTCCGCCAGATTACCAATCCGGGCCTGACACACACACATCACACACACACACAGATACAAACACATGCAGATTACACATAGATCCAAAATACATGTATACACACAGATGGGCACATTACAGGATAAACAAATATGCCAAATACAGATACAAGCACATGCAGATTACATATATACCTCCACTAACACACAAACACATAACATAGATGCAGAAACACACACATTACACAGATACAAACACAGTCACACATACATCCACTTATTATACACACATACCCAGTCATACATACACTTATTATATACACATACACAGTCATGCATACACTTATTATACACATACATAGTCATACATACACTTATTATACACATACACAGTCATGCATACACTTATTATATACACATACACAGTCATGCATACACTTATTATACACATACACAGTCATACATACACTTATTACACACATACAAAGTCATACATACACTTATTATACACATACACAGTCATACATACACTTATTATACACATACACAGTCATACATACACTTATACACATAAACAGTCATACATACACTTATTATACACATACACAGTCATACATACACTTATACACATACCTAGTCATACATACACTTATACACATACACAGTCATGCATACACTTATCATACACACATACAATCATACATACTGTATGTATGACTGTATGTGTGTATGATAACGGTATGTATGACTGTGACTGTGTATGTGTGTATAAGTGTATGTAACATACACTTATACACACATACACAGTCACAGTCACACATACACTTATTATACACACATTACACACATAGACCAATGTGAACACAGTCACACATACACTTACTTTTTATACATAAGGCTGGGGGGTCCAACTTGTGAAGTGTCTGCTCCAGGCCAGGTCTGTGCAGCCTGCAGCCCCTCCCCCTCAGCACCGACTGCAGAGATAGGCACCGGAGGGAACAGACCTCATTGCTGGACGGGAGGGGGAGGCAGGAGAGGGGGCCACAGCCTCTTCCTGTCACCTGTGAGAGGGCACACCCGGTGACAGCTGCTGAGGAGGGAGACGATTCATGGGGGTGAGGGGGTTCTGCAGCCTGTCCACAGAGAGTGCAGGGGGAGCAGGTGTGTCCTGCTGATGCAAGAGCCCAAAAGAATCATCAGCAACCCTCATCCCCTTCCCCTGCACTCTCTGTATACCAGGCTCTACCAAGTTCACTGAAGTGTGTGGGAGGCAGCGCCGGGCCCCTGATGGCGTCCCCTGCAGGAGTGATTGGCAGGGTCCGGAGCCACTGGCTCCTGACCCTGTCAGATACAGCCGTACATTGGAACTGTGACCGCTCATCAAGAGCGCTCACAGAGAAAGCCCCATATCCTTGGAAAGCATTCGCAGCACCTGGAACGCCCGCTCGGCGGCCGGGTGCTGCAAATGGCAGCTCAGGGGGCCTGGTCCATTACAGGATCGGACGCCGGGCCCCCTGATGCGCCGGGCCCCATAGCAACGGCTACGGCTGCTATGGCGGTAGTTCCGCCACTGCTCCTCCCTCTCTCCATAGACAACGCTTCATGTCTCTGAGCTCTAGTCCCATCCCCCTGAGTGATGTTACCATCTCCCACCAGCTCTGTGGATAAAGAAGAACAAGCCACATCTGCCATATATTCTGCTCGCCTGATTGGCGGGTAGCAATGATCCAGGAACATTTACTGCTGTTTGAGCTTTGCACAGGTGTATTAACGATCCAGCCCATGTAACGGGCTGCCACAGGTGGGGAATAGGAAGCAATTTGCCTGGAGTATTCCTAATGATGAGGAGGGTGGGGAGGAAGGACAGAGAGGTTGTGCCAGCCTAATGCATATACAAATGTAAGCCCCGGCCGTTAGACACAGCGCTGCCGGATTAAAAGTTGTTTTTATGACAATAACTGCATCACCTGCCGAACGGACCGCAGGACAGATCTTGGATTAAAAGCAGCTATCCGAAGGTACAAGTGGTTTGGGGGGGTCAGATTGTGGGTACGGAGTCGCTTTAAAGTAGCGGTGGACGGAATTTTATTTGAAATCTATGGAACCTCGCATCTACTGGAAGATCCATAGGCTGCCATTATAATTCAATCTACTGCTACTTTACCAGTGAGAACAGAGATGAAGGGGCAGAGCATGTGGATTCAGCACCCTGCACCCAGCAGGCCTCAGCACCCGGCCACCACCACCGATACAAACCTCTGACATGTCACTATGAAAGATTAGATGTTTAAAGTAACACTGTCACCCCCTTTGTTCATTTTGACATCTCTACACAGGTGTAAAGGGTAAATTTAGTGTTTTTCATACCTTATTTCATATCATACGTCATGGTGCTTGTTCAAGTAAAAAGTGTCCTTTTATCAACTGCAGATTGTATTAAGTGGGCGTGGCCTCGCGGCATTAGCGCCACATAACCCCGCCCACAACGGCACAGTTGGCCCCGCCCCCTCGCCGGCCATTGGAACAGGCTGGCCGAAAGGTCTAGACCCCACCCCCTTTACGTTGGACAACCAATGGGCGTCAAGGGGGCGGGGCCAACCGGGCCATTGTGGGCGGGGTTAAGTGGCGCTAATGCCGCGAGGCCACGCCCACTTAATACAATCTGCAGTTGATAAAAGGACACTTTTTACTTGAACAAGCACCACGACGTATGATATGAAATAAGGTATGAAAAACACTAAATTTACCCTTTACACCTGTGTAGAGATGTCAGAATGCACAAAGGGGGTGACAGTGTCACTTTAAGTGATAGGTACGCTTTAAGTCCCTTTGAAACCTGGGTAATAAGGGGTTAACAATCATTATTTTATGTTTACATAACATATAATATACAATGTATCCAAATATCCTATAAATACAGCCGGTGATTTATTACTTTACCAGAAAATACATCCTGGCCAATGCAGACCGTGCAGCTTCGGAGACATTTAGTGGATTAACTCGAGGCTCTTAACCTTCTCTGTTGGCTACAACCCAAACTCCATGAGTCCTTAGTTCTGTTTCTCAGTTTCTATAATGTAATAAGTTTACTGGTATATTATGATAGTCTTACTGCAGCTAGTCTAGACATAAGATAGCTGATAAGTTACAATGGTCATCCAGCCTTTACTAATATATGGCCTATCCTTAAAGGGGTATTCCTCCCATGCCCTCCCCAAACAGATTGTCCCAAACTCCATTGGTGTTATTGACTTATCCCCCGCAAGTATTTTGAGACCTTTCCCAAGTTTCTAGTTTTTGAACTTTTTGAAATGACGTTTTATTTCCAAGATGGCGGCAGCCATGGGACCACATTTCCCAGCATGCCACGCGCCTCCTTGATAATCCTATGCGTAGCAGTGCGGTCAGGGGGCCGGCCTGGGGCCACTGATGTCACTGGTGGGCTTGGCTTGTGTGTTATGCCAGGGCCACCCCTGAGATGAACCCCACATGGGTGCCATCTCCGATGGGGGGGGGGAGCTTGATGGAGAGGATTGTCTAATGATGATTGGTGTAATTAGTGATTATAGTATACTAAGAAGAGTACAAGCAAGGAACTGGCTATTTAAATAGAATTCAGGATAAAAAAAAAAAAAAAAAAAAATGTAAAGGAGAAGTCCAGCGGAAATTTTATTGTATTGTATGGCCCCCTAATACAAATCAACAATATACGCTTATTATGGAAAATGCTTATAAAGTGCTTTTTTCCCTGCACTTACTACTGCATCAAGGCTTTACTTCCTGGATAAAATGGTGATGTCACTTCCTGGATAAAATGGTGATGTCACTTCCTGGATAAAATGGTGATGTCACTGTGGTGTCGCCCTGCTGGGAGGCGCGACCGGTTAGTTGCCAGATGGTGAGGCGTGACGCCATCTCTGTGGTGGTTGGTCGGAATATAGCTCTGCCAGATGTTAGGTTGGGCACATAGGTATGATGGTACACCTGCTTTTATTTTAGATAGGCTTGCTATACCCTTTCCCCTGTGGTCGGTAAGGGACCCCCAAACAGCTATGTCGGATGTGGGGGTCCCTTGGGTGCTTATCACGGTGTTCCGGAGTGGAGTTGTGACCCACCCAGACTATTGGTGCCGCCACCCACATAAAGGGGAGATGACCCAAGGAAGGTGCAATGATTGTGTAGGTGCTTGGCAACGTTAAAGTCCAGTTAAAATAAATAAACTCTTCTTTCCTGCAGGAAGGCTTAATACAGTGATAAACGGTAGGATCTTGACTGGATAATATACTTTAGTGACATGACCTGTGCTAAGAGCTTAACGAGAAGTACAGCTGTGCTGACTGAGTTGCATGCTGAGAGGTAGAAGAGGTTCAGAAAAGTAGAGAGGAGGATGTCATGAGAGTCCCAACCCAATGTAGTACTGTGCTATGTCGGAAATTTAGAAGGAGAATAAGTAGAATACTTGAATGTAGAGAAAATACTTGTGCCCATGTTTTGACTCTTTGGTATTTGCACCACCCATTGCCCACCAGTGTCAGGCGACCCATCCTAGAAGGTGACACAAGCCCCAGACCTAGTTACCTGGGTTGAGCAGAGTGGTCAGAGTTCTTTGATGACACCTGCGCTGCAAGATAGAGTTCGTAGGCTTCTAGCAACTTTGCTCTATCCGGATCAGTTGCTCTATCTTCAGGATACTGTTCTGCACTTTTAGGCTATGTTCATACAATATAAGAGACCGGCCGTTCTGTGACCCGGCCGGGTTGCCGAACGGCCCATCTTAGAAAAGATGATCTTTAGGGCCGCAGAGTTCTGATGTGGGCACATCCGTGTGCACCCGCATCAGAACTCCCCACTGTACACTATGGAGCGTGCGGGCGGAGCCACTCACTTCATAGTGTGTACTGACAGGGTTTTCTGTGGCCGCTATTCACTGAATAGCGGCCACAGAAAACTGACATGTCAGTTTTCTATGGTCCCAGGTAATGTATATTTTCGTATTAGTCACGGCCTTTGTTGCAATCTACAACAACGGCCGTACTTTTACAAAATTCTACATTGTGTGAACATGACCTTAGACTGTTCTTGGCATGGGTTCTGGTGATCCCTGACTTGTCCTCTCTAAGAGTTCGTTCAGCACTGCATAGTGTATAGAAGTGCTGCTTTCAATAAAAGAGTGTTAAGATAGATACTATGTTTACTGTGCAAAGCAGAAGCAGATAGAACCAGTGATGGGTAGATACTACAAAACAGGGACAGGTACCCGGCAGTTGGCTCTGAGGGGCAATGCATGCTGGGATATGTAAGTTCCCGCCCAGTTGCCATGATATAAAACTGGTATCTTTTCTAAAAGTTTGACTTTTATAGAAAAGTGAGAAAGGTGCACCTATATGTTTTTTGTTCATTTTATTTTTTTATGAAATCGCTGGAGTTCCCCTTTAATAGGATAATACTAATTTGGGGAGGGATATCCATTTAACCCTATTGCATGGGTAAGAAGCATTGCTAGAAATGATTGGCCTGTGTAAAAGTGTCAGCGATCAGTTGGGGAATGGAAATCGCAGGCTTGATGACTGATCGCCATCTTTCATTCAGGCGGTATAATTTATCACTATCGGCTGCACATCTACCTAAGTAAAAAGAAGATGTGCGGCCGATGGCAATACATTTAAATGGCCACGCAAACGATACAGTAATCGTTACTGTGGCCCAGTTTTGTGATTAATAAGCGCCCATCTCACTGATAGGCGCTTGTGGCCGAAAATTGCTGATTGTAAAAGGATCCTTAGAGTATCTAATATATCTGTCTGGTTATAGCGGTCTGCTTTCATTCTCCTGTGCAAAGTTCCCAAACCCCCTAAAGTTCAGCAAGCTGTAACATATGCTTGCTCCCCCTCCCATCTCTATGCTTTTCTGGGGCTCAACTTCCAGATGACTGATGGGAGGTGGAGTAAGGAGGTGTTACAGCTTTCAGCACTTCAGGGACTTGGGAACGCCTCTTATATAACTTTAGAATAGCATTTAAATGCTGACATATTTCTCAGGGCCGGAGTACCCATTTAAAGCTACTGATGCCATAGGATCTCTGGTGGGCTCAGGCTTTGACACAGTTACAGACTTCAAAGGTCCAAAAGAACCCCAATCTAATTTGTTGGTGACTAGTGATGAGCGAATACTGTTCGATCGAATAGATATTCGATCGAATAATGAGATATTCGAATATTCGATATTCGTACGAATATCCTGCGAATATTTGATAAATATTCGATAAGCGTTCAAATCCCCCAGCTTCCGGTTTTTACTCTCCAAATGGTCAAATAGATGTTTTCACTAATCGAATACTTGTTCCCATAGACTTTAATGGGATCCAATATTCAATCGAATATTCGAATATTCGCGGGATATTCGTACGAATATCGAATATTTGAATATCTCACTATTCGCTCATCACTATTGGTGACCTTGTAGTCAATGTTTGTTAATTCACAAATAACCTATTATCCCTTATTATACCTTGAGAATGCAGCCCATAACATTAAGACAACAGCTGGCTCTGTGGCGCATTGGACTTCTAGTAAAAATAAGATGTTCAATGGTTGTGGGTTTGATTCCCACCAGAGTTGTGTTTTTTTTCTACACTGGTGTATAGCTAATGTGATACCAATATTCAAGAAGAGATCAAAAAGTGATGCTGGAAACTATAGTCTTACATTTATTCTGGGTAAAGCTAGCTACCTAGCTATCATGTGGGGCAGACCACTCACCTGTATGGGGCCCAGGGTTAAGGGGGCCTGTGCCCGGTCTGCCTACATAGTACACCACTGACCAGTAGTGTATTACAGTAGGTCCTTTTCGGGTGGTAGCCCGGGGCCCTGAGCTCCTGGGGGGCCCATGGCCACCCAAAAAGACTTATACTTTCAGTAGTGTTTTGTCCCCTGGCTACAGTTCTGCCATGATTTGCAAAAGATTGCTGCTTTTTTACCACAATTTTGTACAGGGCATCATGACATTATCTATCCTGTACTATGAACACCACGCTGCCATAGTTATAGCGGGGTGGGGGGGCCCAGGGTTGGTGAACAGCCCGGGGCCTATGGTAAAGTTGATCCACCCCTGCCACTGACAGCAGCCCAGCAGCATCAGCAGCACCTATCACCCCCCACACACACACACACACACATACTCACCTGAGTCATTACTCATACACTGGGGAGCTGGGGGAACAAAGGAACCCCTGAGGACTGCATCGGGGCAGGTGAGTATATGGGGGTGGATTCATGGGGCCCCATACAGTTAGTAAAATGGTTCTTTGGGGCTAATATTAATGGTCAGAGATTTGCAAAATTACAACACAACTTCACACAACTGAAGTATCAGCAGTGAATTCATCCTGTCTAGGAAAAGAACTTTGGGGGAGATTTATCAAACTGGTGTAAAGTAAAATTGTCTTAGTTGTCCCTAGCAACCAATCAGATTCTACTTTTCATTCCTCACAGAGTCTTTGAAAAATGAAAGGTGGAATCTGATTGGTTGCTAGTGGCCACTAAGACAATTCTGATTTACACCATGTTTGATAAATCCCCCCCTTTGTGCTCTGACTTTTCAAGGGAATTAGAGCACTTGGTAAAGCACTTGTAAAGCAGAACTACTTTTTCTACACAGAATGACTTCACCACTGATCCTTTTGCATCAGTTTTGGTTTCGTAAACTAGTTCAGTGGTTTCACTCATCTCTGTTAGCGACCTATCTATTGTTTGATCATTGGGCATCTAATGTCCGAGACCTCAGCTGATCAGCGCAAAGAAAGATCAATGGCAAGGCAGAAAGCATTGTCTATACTGTTGAGTGAACTTAATAAAAGTGTTTGGGTTTGTCAAGTTCTTTGAACCCGAACACTCTGCATTTAAGGGCCCTATTACAAGGAGCGAAAATTGGCCCAATCAGGCCAATTCGGCATGGTATATCGATGCACAGCCGACGGCTAATGATTGAATGAACTATTATACATAACCTTCCCACGTTCCCGGTCTTCTCCTGCCGCTCAGCCAATCACTGGCCATATCTGTGATTGACTGTGGGGCCTGTCAGCTTAGACAGGCCGCTCTGAAACTGCAGCCACAGCACCGGGAGTGAAAGCAGAGGGCAGGAGAAGACCAGGAAGGTAATGTATAACAGTTTAGGCCAAGGCTGCACGGACATTGCAAACAATGTCTGTGGTGCTCTTGCTAAATGTTCATCGAGCTGTGTAATAGGCTTAGTGAACTAGCACCGATCTAGCAGATCGGAGCTCTTTTACAATATTGATAGTGCCACCATCGGCGTGTCTAATAAGACCCTAACACCCGGCATCTGGAGAAGGTGGAGGCAGCCCGAGGACTGCCTGGAATAAAGGGATACAGCTTATTCCTGTATGCAGGTTTTCTAGGACTTCTTAGGGCATCACCCACCTTCTCTAAATGCAGGGAATTAAATGCAGAGTGTTCGGGTTCGGAGAAGCCGGTGAACCCAGACATTTTCATGGAGTAACTCAATATCAATGTTCAGTCAATGATGGGCCAACTATGAAGAGGCCACAACACTTGGCCCCTTGTCTCCTTGATCAATGACCCAGTGATTTAATTGAGACAACTTACAATAAAAGACACCGTCCCCAGTATGAACGAGCCAACATAAAAAAAAAATAAGGGGAAGAGAACAGTCCCCTCCTTATGTTGATCATTCGGGGTCCAACACTGAGTGAACGCTGATGGCCTACCTTAAGAATAGGTCATAAATGTTAGAGAACCCCTTGGACAGCTTCCTGGCCCAAAGAACTGTCCGCCTACGAGTTCCACCAAGGTCAAAGAAGTATCTCTCTTGTAAAATATTATTTAACAAAAACCATTCTTGACTTTGATGTAGTACGTCTGTGTTCCAAAAGCCGAGGATTACAAAAAAAAACATTAAATAGTCCATGAAAATATCTATGCCAAAAGTACTTTTGTAGTGTAGATAAGAAAACCCCTTCATGGCGGGCGCAGGCTTCCAGAGGAAACACGCTGTATCTACTGGATTGCTGTTCTTTTCAGGATTTTGTTTACTTGCAGAAGAGGGCGGACAGAGGAATCTGTCACTCCAGGCACCACCATACCTCCCCGGAGATTAAAAGGAACTGTGGCTGACATTTGCCAAGTTTGTATGGACTTTGCGGACTCTCTGCATGGTTATTGTCAGGAGTTAAACCAGAGACAGGAATGAAGAGGAGGGTATTTTTAGAACGCTTGTATTAATTTGCAGTATTAACTGTTCGGGATGGAGCGGGTCAGCCACAGTTTAAGTCTTGTATTAAATCACATATGCATTTAACGGAGGATTTCCTTCCAAGTCTCTGCGATTTCTTCCAAAGTATTATCTACAAGTCAGTTAGCGCTCCTAACCTGCAGTCTCCTGGGTGCATTCCTCTTGGCGTTCACAGCGACAGTCTATTAATATGGATGTCAGACTGGAGGATGGGGAGTTTTTGTTGCAAGCATCATTTCATATTTGGGTTGCATTGGGAAGCTTGGGAAAGATGGCGACTTCATTATGGTGTCACAGAATGGGTGCTAAGTGGGTCCAACACAAAATGGTCTTAAGATCCTCATATACTTTATACTTCTGCCAACCAAACCTACTGCTCATGTCAGGTTCTCCCTGGGCCCTATTACTCGGAACTAATAAAGACATGATCAGCCGATAACAATGATCATCAGCTGATCGTGTCTTTACGTCACTACCTGTAATAGTGAAACGTGGCCGACGGCTGATGAATCTGTAAATAAAATAATAAAGTTCATAGAGTTGACACTAAGACACAGAGGAGCGTAGAGAGGTAACATATGAACTTTATTATTACACTTTTATAGCAAGGGATGCATGGACATCACTAATAAAATATATATATATATATATAGCCCTTGTAGCACAATAATCGGGCTGTGTAATAGGCTCAGTAAATGAGCATCGATCTAGCAGATCAGTGCTATAGTGTTCGGGCCATTTAATATGACCCTAAGGCAGCCTGCTAGGACATAGGGGTCAGACGTGATGGTAAATAAATGTCCAAACCCTTTGTTCTCTGAGACATAGGCTGCCACCAGAGCTCTCTGACTGCGGCATACCCCTCCCCTCTCCACAGAGAACACAGGAACGCTCGGTCGTGCCAAATATATTTGTGTATGGGAAGGACGGGAGAGATACCTGTGAGCCAAACTATCATTCAGCCAACAGTTATTGAAGGTGTATGCCTAGCTTTAACTCTTAACAATTGCTGTAGATATAGTAAGAAACTTCATGCTGGCCACTGTAATGGGCAATGGATGTTGACCCGCTGTGATAAGTACCCTCTAGGTCAGGGGTGGGGAACCCCCAGTGATGCCCCTGATAGTCCTAAAAAACCCCAGTTATGCCCCTGGTAATCCTAATAAACCCCCAGTGATGCCCCTGGTGGCTGATGTTAACACCCAGTGATGCCCCTGGTAGCTCTAGTTAACTCCTTATTGATGGTATATGGCCAGCTTAGAGGAAATCTGTCACTAGGTTTATGCTGCCTTAAATAAAGTGCAGCATAAACTAGTGATGTGCTTAACAGATCGGTGTATTACTTACATCATTCTGTTCAGCTGTTCTCCTAATATGCAGGAGAATAGAATAACTGCCAATCAGCAGCAAGTGGGCGGAGTTTTCTGCTTCTTATGAATCTCCAGGACTACTGGGCTCACTCTCATAATAGAGAGGACTACTTATCGTCCATGTTATTAAGGAAGATATCTCCGAATCAGCAACACAGAACAATGTAAGTGATACATCATTTTCAGCTTCTCTGTCACTAGTTTATGCTACCCTGAGATAGGACAGCATAAACCTGCTGACAGAGTCTCTTTAAAATACACTATTGGTTCTAGAGAAAGTAGATGACCATAGTAAAGGTGGTAATCCCATCAAAAAGAGACCAGTGATCCAGCACGTTGCGAGGAAAATTGCCTTTATTTTCATGTTGTAGTTAATAACAGGTAAAACACCATAATGCAGGGACCCCACAGATGAGACGCGTTTCGAGCGCGGTAATCCCATCAACCATCGGCCAGAAGAACTTCTGACACCACTACCTTCAAACTAGAGATATCTCTTGGTAAGAAGCCCCCGGAAGAGGGGGATGACCTTCTTACCTGTAACCAAAGTTACATTTCTAATACTTCTTGGCCTAATTCTTGAGAGAATGCAGAATGAAAATAACACTGTACTTTCGCCCTTCCATCGCTCCTAATATTGGCAGGCGCGCACATTTCTTTCTCCCCCTGCTCTACATTACACTCAGCTTGTATAATTGTTTCTGAGGTTTACCAGTGTGACTCTCGGCTGGAGACAGTGCAGGCCTACAGCATTAACACAAGGCAAGCAGTAGCTGCTCACTTCCCATAATCCCAAGAAGCTGCAGCAGCAGATTTCACAAGAAATGATCTCACTTTAATATAAAAGCAATAGCCGTGGACTTCTTGAAGCCCTTACTGTGTGTATGGAAGCTACCAGCTCTATGAGAGTTATCATGGTATGGGAAGGATAGAGTCGATATTGAGTTACATATCAGATGTCTCTCTATCGTACGTATGGGAATAGTGCCAACACTTAACTCAGGAAAGAAAACAGCTTTCCCTGGTTCCTTTTTAAGCAATTAAAAAAGACAAATTAATGGGTGTTATCTGGCCATCTTCTCCTACTATTCTGGAGAGGGGTGGGAAGGAATGCAATGTGCCGGTGGACGTTGTACTTTTCAAGGTCTTGCACTGACAATGATTCAGAAGTTAACATAAAAGTAAAAAGAACGCTGGGTAAAGATGAATATGAACTTCATGAGATGCAAAGTCCCTGCAGCAAATATATTCCAGAAGTATCTATCACCAATACCGTAATCAGTACCTGGTGAGGGGGTGGGCATACAGTGGATGGGTCCAAGTCTTGAATTTATTCCCAATGGTTCAAAACTTCAGTAAAATGCTACACAGCCCATTTTTACCAGTGATGTGGCCAACTGAGGGACTCACGAGAAGTGGAGCTCCACTTTAGATGGCTGATGTATAATAAGTATTAGTTGACTACCATGTAACGGTAAGGTGGCCGTACATTAGACAAATGTTTTTTCTCCCTCCAGTCCGGGAAGGCACCAGCAAGGGTCAAGGTGCACTGGCCACCCTTTACAAAAGTTAGAGAGTCCATCTTAAAAGTCTCACCCAGGTCACAGATCAAGGCAGACATCAAATAGTAACTTAAATAGTAAATCCAACAGCATCCAAAATTCCTAGTAAGTCTTCAAAACTTTATTGTGCTCACAAGCAATACGACGTTTCGACTCGCGATGAGTCTTTGTCAAGCATACATTAACAGTGAACAAGTGCTGGTTAAAAAGGCTGACCATCCAACCCACAACCAATCATTCAGAAATGGGGGTGTGGATACAACGACCTGTCATGGGAGTGGTAAACTCCAGGGACTTATGCAAAACACGGACATAGAACTACCACAACATTATAATATATAGTATGTATGCGTAAAGCAGAAACCAGCTAATAGATCTAGGTACATAATATTTCTCATCCACAGTGGGGTACTAGACAAATATTAAGGGGTAATATCATGTCCTCATATTAGTAGCATGAGATAATCTATGTATCAGTACAAAGCAGTGTACCTGTATCTAGATCTGAGCCTAGAATCCATGTCGGATTGTGGTGCCTAACTCGATGTCCTGCAAAGATCCGGGGCGAGAGTGGTAAAGGTCAGTCCTGACGTCACGCGGGAATGTTCGCACGTGGCTCGACCGCCGGAAGTGACGTGTCACTTAGCTTCCCCTTCGTCCCACAAGGCGGACCCGGCCGCATCACCATGGAAACCCAGACGCCAGCGCTCACCAACCGCGCATGCGCCGTCAGTGAGCGCCGGCGCTCCGGGGAAAAGCGAGCAGCGCCAGACACATATGAGAGAAGTCAGAGGTAGAAGTAGAGTTATAGAGAGTGCTTGTGAAGAACACCCGATGAGAGAAATGATAAGAAACAGAATAGAAAAGGGCCCAGTCCAGAAAAAATGGGAAGAAAAAAAAGGGGGAAGAAAAAAAGGGGGGGAGGAAAAAAGAGAAAAAGGGGAAAAAAACAATCAAGGAAATGCAAAAGCAGGAAAAGAAAAAGAAAAAAAAGGGGGGGGGGGGGAAAATGGGGGAAGGAAGGGGAGGGAAAGGAGGGGGGGGGGAAAGGAAAGGAGGGGGGGGGGGAGGAACGGTCCACAACAATAACCGAGTAGCACCTATGTCCTTGTATAAGCAATCTAACCATTGGTAAGTGAGGGTCTAATGGCTGTACCGAGGACAACATCATCATAAGATGTAGTCAGTAGCAACCACCCAGGCTAGGGATAAGCTGGGTCCATGGGGAGAGCCACCTATAAACAGGTCATCATTCATACTGAGAGGGGGCTGCCCCCACCGTCAGTGTCAGTGAGCACCCCACGACTGCTAGGGCAAATCACTATTAAAGGGGGCCTCGTCTTCACTTCACCACGGACCTTACCTCACTCCGCTAGCCCTGGCCACAGGATGTCCTTGATCTTGGCCCTGACCTTAAGCACCCATGCATCCTTTGGTCCATGTCTTATCTAAATGGCATTTCTCATCCCTTGTACATTATTTTTCACAATAAAGGATTGTTGCAGCTACCCTCGGGTCTATGTGTGGTATATGACGTGGGACACCTGGCCTAACACACCAGGAGGTTTCCAGTCTCGAAAGTTGTGTGTCTGATGTTAAGGGTTGCCGGTGGAACTATTCCTGGAGTCTCGAATAGGAGACCTCAGTTGAACATGTTGCCCCCCGTTAATAGTGATTTGCCCTAGCAGTCGTGGGGTGCTCACTGACACTGACGGTGGGGGCAGCCCCCTCTCAGTATGAATGATGACCTGTTTATAGGTGGCTCTCCCCATGGACCCAGCTTATCCCTAGCCTGGGTGGTTGCTACTGACTACATCTTATGATGATGTTGTCTTCGGTACAGCCATTAGACCCTCACTTACCAATGGTTAGATTGCTTATACAAGGACATAGGTGCTACTCGGTTATCATTGTGGACCGTTCCTTCCCCCCCCCCCTCCTTTCCCTTCCCCCCCCCCCCTCCTTTCCCTCCCCTTCCTTCCCCCTTTCCCCCCCCCCCCTTCCCCCCCCCTTTTTTTCTTTTTCTTTTCCTGCTTTTGCATTTCCTTGATTGTTTTTTTCCCCTTTTTCTCTTTTTTCCTCCCCCCCTTTTTTTTCTTCCCCCTTTTTTTTCTTCCCATTTTTTCTGGACTGGGCCCTTTTCTATTCTGTTTCTTATCATTTCTCTCATTGGATGTTCTTCACAAGCACTCTCTATAACTCTACTTCTACCTCTGACTTCTCTCATATGTGTCTGGCGCTGCTCGCTTTTCCCCGGAGCGCCAGCGCTCACTGACGGCGCATGCGCGGTTGGTGAGCGCTGGCGTCTGGGTTTCCATGGTGATGCGGCCGGGTCCGCCTTGCGGGACGAAGGGGAAGCTAAGTGACACGTCACTTCCGGCGGCCGAGCCACGTGCGAACATTCCCGCGTGACGTCAGGACTGACCTTTACCACTCTCGCCCCGGATCTTTGCAGGACATCGAGTTAGGCACCACAATCCGACATGGATTCTAGGCTCAGATCTAGATACAGGTACACTGCTTTGTACTGATACATAGATTATCTCATGCTACTAATATGAGGACATGATATTACCCCTTAATATTTGTCTAGTACCCCACTGTGGATGAGAAATATTATGTACCTAGATCTATTAGCTGGTTTCTGCTTTACGCATACATACTATATATTATAATGTTGTGGTAGTTCTATGTCCGTGTTTTGCATAAGTCCCTGGAGTTTACCACTCCCATGACAGGTCGTTGTATCCACACCCCTTTTGCTTGTGAGCACAATAAAAATTTGAAGACTTACTAGGAATTTTGGATGCTGTTGGATTTACTATTTGAGCTACGCATTCCACCCACTCACTGAGATAGTGGGCCCCAGCGTGCATCCTCATATCGTGCCACCTAACAAGGATTGCCTAGTGCTGCTGGATTCCGTCATTTATCAAATAGTAACTTGTCAATTTAAAGGGGGACTCCAGGTAGAGGTTAAAAAATATGAAACTTCTGCAGAAGCATAAAGCATTACTAATACTTACCTATCTATTACAGTTTTGAAACTACCAAAAATCCATTTGTTTTGGGGGGTTTTGTTCTGTTTTGTGTTTCTGTATTTTCTGGTTGAGCAGTTGTATACAGTACTACAGGTTCCAGAATGCAATGCTTTCCCTCAGCTGTTCATCACAGTCCCCCACCCTGCACATTCCCCGCCCAAAGCTGTTGCAGAACGTCTAGGCTGTGTTCACACATTGCAATTTCATTGTGTTACTGAATTATTTGCAGTAATTTATGATTTCATTGTGGTCCCACCCACACAGCACACTGTATTCTCTACCTGTAACACTGATATTGGAATAAAGTAAAGATAGAACTTTTTGAATTTTTTTTTTCTTTTCATTTCCACGCACATGTTATGATCAAGCATCTTTTATCTTTGAAGTGGAGCCCCACAATAAGGCTCTGATCCTCTCTGCCGTTTAGCATCATTTACTTGTGTTACTGCATCATTTTTGTGAATACGCTGCAGTACTGCAATGACACTCCAACATGTGTGAACACAGCCCTAATTTCAATGCACACTTCTGCACAATTAGAGAAATCAGTGCAACACCTGCTTCTGGCTGGCCAGAGATGGTAAATCACTAAGGGGATGGAGGATGCAGCCCCACCTCCTGTGAGATCACGCCCTGCCCCCTGTCTGCATCATCAGCCTGATCTCAGCAAACACACAATGTGAGACAGAGGCATGGAATACTTGTCTCCTAAGGGGGGATAGCAGCAGAAGCAGGAGACAATGTGGATTTGCACAGAGGCCATTTTTCTTCACTTCCTGGATTTCTATCAGCTACCAGTGTGGCAGAACCGCACAGATACGGTAATACATTGTATAGACACATATATTTAACTTTTAATGTACTTTTAATAGAAAACAAGTTTTTCTTATCCGAAGTTCCCCTTTAAGACACTAATACACAGTCCTATTACATAGGAGTATACATAGGAACCCTCGTACTTGACAATTGTCCACTGTAAAACAGTCAGCAATCAGCTGATGAATAAGAAAACAATCATTCTTTTGCGTGGCCCAGCCGTTCTTCTTCAGGCAAACAAGCGCTGATCTCTATGATCGGTGCTCTTCATCACGAATCCATCAGCCAATGTAAAAAGGCCCTAAGGAATTGTCATCCAGTTCAACAACCTTCACATACCAAGCAACTAAGAGCCCTTTTACACAAGCCGATTATCGGTAATGAGTGTTCCTAGGAATGCTCGACGCATATAACAGGGCCAGCGATCAAGCTGACAAATGTGCAAAGGTTGGCTCTTTTGAGCTTGTTTTTGGCCGATTGAATCCTTTCAATATAAATAATCATTATCGGCCGCACTTTACTGTGTGTGAACAGGAGATGAGAGCAATGCACTTAAATGGCAGAACAAATGATCCAGGTATCGTTCATGGGGCCCAGCCATACGATTATTCAAGCTCTGCACATGAGCTCTAATCCCGCTGATCGACATTCATTTCCTGCATCTTATCGAGTCATGTAAAAAGGCCCCTGATTACGAGTGCTGGTAACAAGGATCATGGCTTGTGGGCAGAGCCTTTACAATTCAGCAGCCATATGAAGGATCGCTTGATCATGTGACAATTTTAACTCCACATTATCCCTCACACATTTGGTGTTTACACAGAATGGATGATAATGGTGATTTTTATCACCCAACAAATAACAATTTTAATAGGCCAATGTTACAACCATCAGAAAATCTAGCAGTAACCTTGAGGGATGATACCAAGAATTCCTCATCAATAATGATGAACTTGCAGAACTATTCAGATTTGGAACATTCTCCACATTCGAACACTTGGCATTTGAGCCAGTGGCTGAAGATGTTGGATGACATAGGCTGTATCTATGTTTTCCTGGTATCCCAAGGGCAGCATCCAACTTCTTCAGCCACTGGGAGTCTTATGTTGAGTGTTTGGGTTCGGAAAACATTGCAAACCCGAACAGCTCAGCAAGTTCGCTCATCGCTTCTAATCAACCAAGGGATTCAACAGTTGCCCTAAAGCTTGTCAGCCTTGGATTGGAGGGAAAAAAACAACTAAATACTGATTTTAAAAAATGTCCCCCAACAACGGTATAAGAGCCCTAACCCATTTATGCGTATGGGAACCTCTCAATTATTCTTCAACTGATGATGTTGGGGAAGAATAGGGAATATTAAATTTCATTCTCCTATCCTTTCGGCCTTCATGAAGATAAACCACCAGAGGTGTTTGGTAGCAACTGAAGGCCCTATTCCATGGAACGGTTATCAGCCGTATCCAGCTGATATCGGCCGATAATCGGCCCGTGGAATTGACAGCAACGATCAGCCAACATCGTTTATGTCGGCTGATCGTTGCATCGTTTGTCTTTCAAACATGTTGAAAGACAAACGACTGATACAGCAACAATCCGCTGCCGTCGCTCCGTGGAATAGGAGCATTGGCAGCAGACGCTGCTGTATCCTAAGAGCTGCCCGGACAATCGGCGATCCCCCACGTAGCCCCCCCAGCATCTCCCTGCACCCCCCCCCCCCCCAGACTCACCCGCTCCCTGTTGCCGCGTGGAATAGCGGCAGCAGCGAGCGGGGAACGAGGAGCAAACGAGCGCTAATAGCGCTCTTTTGCTCCTGTCAGTCGGCCCGTGGAATAGGGCTTTAAGGGTCCTATTAGACAAAGCTTTTTTTAACTATAAACGATAAACTATCTCAAATGAGAGCTACTTAAAATCGTTCACCATATTACACAGAAAGTTAGCCGTTGCTATGACCGTTTGCTCTATCTGATCTCAGCAAAACAGCGAATGATGTGGAATTATACGATTAGCGAACCATTAGGGAATGACCAACAATGATTTTGGTGTCAGCACAAAATCAATGATTAACGACCCATGAACAATTTCTCGTTGGTCGCTTGATCGTTGCCTGCATTTAGACAAAACTAATATAGCATTTTTTTACACGATAATCGTGCCGTGTAATAGGGTCCTCCACCCATTGACAACGCATGCCCCAATTGGCATATGTACATTGGGTGGTGAAGAATAGATATTTGTCCAAGAGCTTTTGAAGGTTTACGGGAACCTAAGACAAACATTTTTAGACACAGGACCTTCTTTTTATCAGCTGTTGGTTGTCACTTACGCTTGCTTAACCAACTAAGAATTCAAGGGAGTTTCCACCTTCAGATAATTTTTACGTAGCACTGTGTTTTGGTCCTCCTGTCCATCGCTATCTCCCTTCTCTGAATAATAGCCACGGCATCATGGTTAATGCAGTGTCCTTACATGTGATACCGATCTGATTTGTCTTCTGTTGCTGGATCTTCATGTAGAGAACACCTCAGTATGAAACCTTTCAGAGTCTTCAAAGAAAAGGTCAGTCAGTCACAGCATTACACCTCTGGCCAAATACTCAGCACTTGGATTCACTGAGACCTTTTCTCATTCTTCTTGGTTCTATGATGTGGTTTTGCCTTATATTAGACAAATACATATTCTACCTTTTATAGCCCGGGCCCAGTAAGTAACAGCAACCTTATAGTTATTCTAGAAACAGCGCTACTCACTTATATAGGCTGTATCTAGTATTGCAGCTCATTGAACTGAATCGGAATGACTTGTAATACCAGAGACATGCTATCAATAATAGTTGCGCTGTTTTCCTTTTTGTACTCTGAGCAGTTCCCACCATACTAGTAATATGTAACGCTGCTGCCAGTAACAGGCTGTGTGGTCACATGTTCATATCTGACCCATCACTATAGTTATTATTACCATGAATCAACATTAAGGGGTTGTAAGAGGCACTACTTTTTTCAGAAGCAGGGGTGACACGGCCTCTCTGCTGCCACCAATGGCTGTGTCAAGAACTGCAGAGCTGCACAGGTCCTAATCCTGGCACAGTTACATACTACTAGTGCTGCTGCATGTAGATACTGAACCTCCCCTGATGGATATATAATACACATTAGCAATAGAATAGACATTACAATTGGGGAAGCTGTACTGCTATACTGTGCCGCAGCTGTAGCACCACTAATGCAGACAGCTTCCCCAAGTTTATTATGTAATCTGATACTAACATGTATTATACAGATATCAGGAGAGACTAAAGGCCCTATTCCATGGACTGATTATCGGCCGTATTCGGCCAATATCTGCCATTACGGCCGATAATCATCCCGTGGAATAGAAGGCAACGATCATCCGACATTGTTCATGTCGGCTGATCGTTGTGTCGTTTGTCCTTCAAACATGTTAAAAGACAAACAAATCATACAGCAACAGTCTGCTGCTGTCGCACCGTGGAATATGAGCGGCAGCAGACCGCTGTGGCTGCCCGGACGATCTAGCGATCACCCGGGCGGCCCCCCTGCACCTCCCCGCGGCCCCTCCCGCACTCACCCACTTGTTGCTGCTGCGTGGAATAGCGGCAGTAGTAAAACCTCTCCTGCTCTGGACAGTTCCTGTCATGGACAGAGGTGGCAGCAGAGAGCACTGTGTCACTGCCATTATTTCAATATGCCGTTGTTTTAAAATAACAGCAAATATTTGCCATTAAATGGCGGCCATCCACTCAATTTCACCATTGTGTGATCAGATCCTTTCTGTGTATTCAATCCACTCCTGGTTTTGGTTGCAATATGAGGACCACAATACTGACTGAAATATACGTAATGTGAACCCAGCCTAAAAATAGAAGTAAATTAGAAATCTACATAACTTTCTGACTTTCTTATATATTGTAGGTTGTAATGGCTGCCAACTGCTGACAGCTGACATCTATTCCTTCCAACCCCATCACCTTAACCAAGCATCCATGTATTTTCAGCAGGGAGGCGTACGGAAGCCTCTACAGGACACCTCTGGATGTATCTCTTCTCCAGGTAGAGTAAAAGATTTGGCTGTTCAGGCATTGAATTTGAACATCCGTGAAACTTACTCCATCATCGGGAGACCCCCAGACATGTAACATAGTCTTTCCAGGTGAAATCACCAGGTTCAGGGGACTTTAGTGTAATGTCTATGGGGTCATTCATTCTAATGTGTTAATAATGAGTTTGACATTTATTTTATATAGGTTTTTCTATTCAGAAGACATCAAACCCCAAATATCAGAGTAAAGGACATTTTTGTGACTGATCCTCCATACTAATAAATGTGAAAGCAAACAAAATTCACAATTCTTGTGGTTTTGCCATTGGACGGGAAGGTTCCTCTACGCTGTGCTCGGGGAGTCGGAGGCGCGGGTCCCATGCCCTTGAAAACATTGTGTTTGTGTAAAGCTTGGTATGAAATTCCTCTCCTCTACCTCCCCGTACGGCCTTGTACATTGCGGTCGGGGGATTTCAGCCAGATGAAAATAGTGTTAACAACTTGTAAGAGGAAGAAAAGAAAAAAGAAAATAACTGAATGGGAGATAAACAGGCGTGAAGGTCAATGGCACAAGCTGAGCTCATGTGAAGAAGATCCCTCACTTCTCAATGATACGTTTCTATTGCCAGAACCAAATCTTTTCAAATCTTTCAGGTCAAGGTGTACAGCACAGAGGAACACAATCTGTATACCCCCTTGATGTGTATGTATTGTAAAGCCCCCTCAACCCAACACTGCCTTAGAAGCTAGTGCCACTTAAGACCCCATACACTAGTGGAGGGGTCGGCCATCAGTATAAAGTGTAGGGGGCTCTCTCAAGACTCCACCAACACATGATGTCAGTAGAGACAGGGGACTCAGGAGAGATGGAGTATCATAGCTTGACCCCTTTCTTCTATGAGAGATAAGCAGCAGCCAGAGCAGTCTAGTGGCAGCTTACTCCTCCCCGTAAAGAACACAAGAACGTACAGTCATTACGAAAGTTCCTGTGTATGGGGAGGATGGGGAAGATAACTGTCAGCCGAACAGACAACCAACAGTTATTATTAAGGTTGGGTTCACACTACGTATATTTCAGTCAGTATTGTGGTCCTCATATTGCAACCAAAACCAGGAGTGGATTAAAAACACAGAAAGGCTCTGTTCACACAATGGTGAAATTGAGTGGATGGCTGCCATTTAATGGCAAATATTTGCTGTTATTTTAAAACCACGGCTGTTGTATTGGAATAATGGCCGTTATTTACTGTTATATGGCGGCCATCCACTCAATTTTAACATTGTGTGAACAGATCCTTTCTGTGTTTTTAATCCACTCCTGGTTTTGGTTGCAATATGAGGATCACAATACTGACTGAAATATACGTAGTGTGAACCCAGCCTTCAAAGGTGTATGCCCACTTTTAGATTCAGTGGCATCTTTCCCAAAAAGACCATAAAGCCAACATTTGTGTTCTCTGCAACTGTTGTTAAAATAAATACCTGTCGGTGACAACTACTGAGCACTGGGGACATGTATAAATATACTCTGTAACAATTAAGCCTGAAGTGCCTCTTTTGAGTAAAATGAGTTGGTTAGCAAGAAAAATACCTGTGTCCATACACCTTATAATAACACTGGCCAAGCCCATCACCACCAGAAGGTTCAGACGACAGTATAAGGTGTATGGTGGCCTCCTGACATCCTCACCAACAAATAATATAGGTGGAGAGGAGGAATGGGCATGCTGGTTACAGCCCAACCCTTTTCTTCTGGAAGGGAACAGCCAGCACCAGAGCAGCCCGGTTAAAATTATCTCTCCCGATTGAGAACACATGAAGGTTCGGCCAGAGGAGATCAGTTGTTAAAAATGTATTAGCATCTTTCTAGTAGGGGGTTCATTATTATCCCCTATAACCTATTAGCTCATCATCCTTTTTTAAAGGTTTTTTTCCTAAAGGTCAAGCCTCATAGTTGATGTCTCTCACAAGCAAAAGTCCAATGTTTCCATAAAAAACACAACCCCTTGCCCAAAACATGACCAAGCCTAGAAGCATTAAGCCAGATCTTCACTTCCAGATCATCGTAGGGTCAACATTAGATTGGCAGAAGGAATATTAATCTAGGGAGGATAGATTGAGTCATGGATCACAAGACAACCTTAAAGTTCCCCCTCTGCAATATGAAGAGACCAGTACTAGGTGTGATACCTGGCAAACCTTTTCAGATTTTCCTTTGGAACCAAGAACCTATGTTACGCCTTTGGTCAATATTACAGAGAAGTGTCTTCATCCACATCGATGAGACGCGAGGGAGGAGTTTTCTTTGATCAAAGTTACAATAGTTCAATAGTAATAAACAAACCGATCAATACAATGGAAGACAGTAAACATGTTTCAGTTGCAGCGTCAGATTATTTTTTTTTGAGTCTCTTATCTGTTATCTTCTTCGCGGAGGCTTCATATCTGTTCCTGGCTCCATAGACTTCCAGCATAATACAAGTCCGATTGTTGATGGGATCTCGGCAGCAGTTACATCATATGTTTTCTGTGAAACAGACAGAACAATAACAGTAAAAAACAAACACTGCCTAATGCAGACAGGAAAAGGGAATTTGTTACCAACTACGAGGCCGAAACTTGATGAAAAGTCGTCCGTCACGGCCAAGGAATGAGCACATATAGCGGCCGGGGAAGAAAATGTTGATATTTAATAGTGTTCATTAACATATATTTTTTTTAATTCCGACATCTATAGTCCTTGATCCAGGGAATTCAATTCTTTGTTGAGATTAGTGTTGAGCAGGCCTGTCAAACTGTTTGGGTTAGGCAACATTCTCTGATTACCGGTGGCTGCAAAAGATGGATGCAGCCCTGAGGCAGCTAGGAAAACATGTGTACAGTCTATGGCCTATGCTTGTAGCCATGTTCTTCTAGGGCGGCATCCAACAATTGCAGTCTCTGGGAATTAAATGCCAATCGTTCAAGTTGGGAGAATGTTGCCAAAGCCAAACAGTTTGACAGGTCGGCTCAACACTAGTTAGGATATAGTGTATCTGGTAGGGACCTATTACATGGCAACAGGCCAACATTGCACTTCTACTGGGCTAGCGATCATCTAACAAACTCTTGTTCATTGACCTGTTTGACTTGTTGGAAAATGAGCATCCATTGGCCAGGTATCTCTTCATGTAATAGAGGACGTGTGGCTGTTGGCTGAAGGAGCCCCACAAACAATCTAGTAATCGGTGTGGCGCTTGTTTACTCAGCGACTCGGCTCATGTAATACAGCCCATAGGAGGAGTCATCAACATGTGATTTATAAGGTATTCCTAACGATCACCCAAAGAGACAGCAACTACACCTTAACCACAGACTATTTTTGATCTATTTAAAGCAAAGGATGGGAGGGTTTGCAAACAAAATATATGTTGGATCTAACAAGAACATAGACTAAAGGTACCTGTACACTTTAGACTATTGTCGGCCCTACCAGCCACTTGTGGTGGGTTCAGCCATCAATCTAATGTGTATGGGACTCTCCCGAGAAACCACCAACAGATGATGTTGGTGGTGATAGGGGTCGGTCGTGATGAATGTTCCTGTGTATGGGGAGGATGGGCAATGGGCAGTAGAGATAATTTGCTGGACGATCGTTTGTCTTCCAGTTATTAAAGGTATATGGCCGGCTTAAGAAAAGAAAAACTCAGTGGTAGACTTGTTTTTGGTGAATATTTAATATTATAAAAAGTGAAAATTATATGTATCCAAAATGGTAAAAATTACAACTCACTGTGCAAAAAACAAGCCCTCACAGAAAACCGAACACGTGTTCTTTAAAGGAAGTAAAACATAAGCATTTTGTAAGAATACAATAACATGGTAAAATTTTTACCCCTCAGTCAACATTGTTGAGGTCTATTGGGGCCACCTGACCTCATTCTACTAGTTATGACGTAAGCTGGCCATAGACATCAGACAGACGTCACATATGTGTTGGTCAAACCCATTTATCTTGGTGTGATTGGCTGACCATCTCATGTCTATGGTGGTGTCTATGGTGGTATCTGCTGCTGGTGGAGAGTCGGAGGCCACCATACACATTAGTTGGTGACCCAATCCTGCTAAATTAGCAGATTCATCCGATTGGACATAGCTATAAATGAAGATGAAACATGGCCTATTCCAGAGACTGAACCCCCACCCTGTTCTGCTGGACACCCTCTATGATGACCCTCACTTGTGGTCTTCAGCCACTACTTAACCATTGGGCCCATCCTTATTAATCAGTGCAGAATAATGTCAATAGTAATCATTGACCTCATCTTGGTTTCTCCAAGTCCCCCACCCCCAAGTTCTTTCTTGTGAGAATGTTGATAAGAAGTCTCCCACTGACCCCCCAACTCCCCTCCCCAAAACGTGAGTGAAATATTCATGTAAGTGGGATACAAGAACACTTGGAAGCCAGGCATTACATCAACATTTCAACTGATAAGGGGATGCACAATGGAGTGTTAGACTAATAGAAAAACATGCTGTGGATAAGGCAGGCTCCTGATAGCAGGACGATGTGAAATCCCATTGTCTCCCATTCTCCCAGTCCACTCACGGAATCATCGAAAATTCCAGCAGTGGCCAAAAAGCCAGGGGTCAGTCACCGCCCCCCACCTCCCCTAATAAGAGCTTTTTCCTTTACTCAGATTGTATAAATGATGTCTTCTTAATAATGAGCCATGATAACAGGAGGGCTTTGATTCTTACTATGTCATGTATTATCAATGAGAGGTAGCACTCTACAAGCAGGGACTGAGAAGGAAGGGGGGGCTGGGGGGAGGGGTGGGGAGGGGCACTCTATCATTATACCTGCAATGTACTCAATGCATCATTAACACTATACAACTGAGGATGATATTGTGTAGATACTCAAAATCATTGCCCCAATGATGCGTCTAAGGGAGGAAATATATAATATTCATAATAATTATATTATAGTAGTTGTATTCAAGTTTATAAGAGCAGTATTATAGTAGTTATATTCTTGTATATAGGGGCAGTATTATAGTAGTTATATTCTTGTATATAGGAGCAGTATTATAGTAGTTATATTCTTGTATATAGGAGCAGTATTATAGTAGTTATATTCTTGTATATAGGAGCAGTATTATAGTTGTTATATTTTTGTATATAGGAATAGTATTATAGTACTTATATTCTTGTATATAGGAGCAGTATTATTGTACTTATATTCTTATATATAGGAATAGTATTATAGTAGTTATATTCTTATATATAGGGTGCAGTATTATAGTAGTTATATTCTTGTATATAGGAGCAGTATTATAGTAGTTATATTCTTGTATATAGGAGCAGTATTATTGTACTTATATTCTTATATATAGGAATAGTATTATAGTAGTTATATTCTTGTATATTGGAGCAGTATTATAGTACTTATATTCTTATATATAGGGTGCAGTATTATAGTAGTTATATTCTTGTATATAGGAGCAGTATTATAGTAGTTATATTCTGGTATATAGGGGGCAGTATATTAGTTATATTCTTGTATATAGGGGCAGCATTATAGTAGTTATATTCTTGTACATAGGAGCAGTATTATAGTTGTTATATTCTTGTATATAGGAGCAGTATTATAGTAGTTATATTCTTGTATATAGGAGCAGTATTATAGTAGTTATATTCTTGTATATAGGAGCAGTATTATAGTAGTTATATTCTTGTATATAGGAGCAGTATTATAGTAGTTATATTCTTGTATATAGGGGGCAGTATTATAGTAGATATATTCTTGTATATAGGGGCAGAACTACAGTAATTATATTCTTGTATATAGAAGCAATATAAGGCTATGTTCACACTGCATACGAATCCGTACGTAGTTCTTACGCCGCCGTACATGTGGCCGGATGCGTACGCACTGCGAACATACGCCCGTAGTACAGTTATGCTTCCCTAGCTTGTTTCGAAGCGATCTGAAGCAGGTCATTTACTTGGAAATCTTCGCCCAGCCCAATAAGAACCTTTTGGATCGAAAAATCAAGTTGGATTTGACTGAAATAAGTACTTCATACGGGACCGCATCTAAATCCACGGCCGTGAGTTCGAACATTTCCATCCTTAAACAATGGTCTTGTTCATTTTTCCCGGCGGCGTATACAATGCGATCGTAAGTTCATATGTAGTGTGCATTGTGCGGCCGTATATCGTATACTTTCAAGCGAACGCATCAACCTCAAAACTATGCACGTATATTTGCGGTTCGCACTACGAGCGGAAATATACGTAGTGTGAACATAGCCTTATAGTAGTTACATTCCTGTACACAGGAGCAGTATTATAGTAGTCCGGGTGTGGAACACTGCAGGCAAGGGGAAAGGTGGAGGAGCGGGTGCAAACAGACAAACGTTTTCACGCGGTCACGCGCTTCGTCAGGTCTGGCATAGAGGAGCAGTATTATAGTAGTTATGGTTCAGGGAAGAAAAAGAGTGCTGCACCTCGCACCTATGGCTGATACTAGTACCTCTCGGCTGCATAAAAAACATCAGAATTCTGTATGTGAATTGATCAAGCCACACTGCCCCATGTACCTCGTGCAGGTATCTGATACACATGGGTCCCTACACTAAGTCCACACTGTGCCAGTCAGCGACCACCACCCCCGCAGGCGTGCACAGTCAGGGAAGGGAGGCCATGGAACGGCCCTGCAACCCCCATGCCACAGGACCAGACCAAAAAATGCCACACCAAAACCCAGCCAGCACCACCGGCGGAGGAAGCTGCCCCCAAACAGCACAAGTCTGGATAAGGTATTGCACTCACCATAGCTATCAAAGATAGAATGGGACAGACAGGAGGGTTTGGGTGGGGCTTTTTGAGTCTGGTCCTGTGACATTGGGGTTGCAGGGCCGTTCCATGGCCTCCCTTCCTTGCATGTGCACGCTTTGCGGGGTTGGCGGTCGCTGCGCGGTGGTACACGGGGCAATATGGCTTGATCAATTCATATACAGACACTCTGGTGTTGATTTTTAATATAGGCCTAGCGGCATTAGTATCAGCCATAGATGGGATGTGCAGCGGTTCCATTCTCTCCAGTTCGTGTTTTACAGTTCTCCCTCTCTGAACAGCTAGCACTCCTTTATAAGACCCACATGACCAAAAATTAGCAGGATATGCCTGTGCTCACATGTCTGGACCCTATGTCTTTCCCATTCTGTGAGAGCAGCAATGGTAAGTGTAATACCATATCCATACTTGTGTCGTTTGGGGGCAGCCTTCCCCGCCGGTGGTGCTGGCTGGGTTTGGGTGGGGCTTTTTGGGTCTGGTCCTGTGACATTGGGGTTGCAGGGCCGTTCCATGGCCTCCCTTCCTTGCATGTGCACGCTTTTCGGGGTTGGCGGTCGCTGACCGACACGGTGTGGAGTTAGCGTAGGGACCCGTGTGGCCCAGAGGACCTGCGCGGTGGTACACGGGGCAATATGGCTTGATCAATTCATATACAGACACTCTGGTGTTGATTTTTAATATAGGCCTAGCGGCATTAGTATCAGCCATAGATGGGATGTGCAGCGGTTCCATTCTCTCCAGTTCGTGTATTATAGTAGTTATATTCTTGTATATAGGAGCAGTATTATAGTAGTTATATTCCTGTATATAGGGGGCAGTATTATAGTAGTTATATTCTTGTATATAGGAGCAGTATTATAGTAGTTATATTCTTGTATATAGGAGCAGTATTATAGTAGTTATATTCTTGTATATAGGAGCAGTATTATAGTAGTTATATTCTTGTATATAGGAGCAGTATGATAGTAGTTATATTCTTGTATATAGGAGCAGTATTATAGTAGTTATATTCTTGTATATAGGAGCAGTATTATAGTAGTTATATTCTTGTATATAGGAGCAGTATTATAGTAGTTATATTATTTTTCACACTGAAGCAGAAACCTTTTCTTCTCACTTCCTTTTCCACAATCTCTTAGTTAGGCCAAATAAACTTCATTACTTCCTACTTTTTAGCCTGCTTACACCATGTTATACAGGAATGATTACTATAGTATTGGACTTGTTTTATTCCCCCTGACCCTTCCATCTTAACATAATGTGTTTATAAATGATAAATATTATTAAGCAGTGTGGCCCAGTTCTGTACTGAACAGTGGTGAATTATCGAGGCTTTTTGGCATTTTGTGGGCTTGTCTTGTTATCAGTAAAGCTCACAATGTATTGATTAGTGTGTGAAAGGCCGACCGGCAGACATGTTGCCAAGAAACCAGACCAATGCTAAAGGCTGAAATTAATAAATGTTCCATCAAGATCTTGTTTGTTCTCCTTTTCCAGAGGAGGAGAGGACTTTGATCCCAGCTTATTGTGACATGAATGTGGAAAAAAGTCTTCAAGAATCCTGGCGTGGGCACATGTTGTATCTCCCACAACACACGGGGGAACTCTGCACAAGCAGCTGCAAAGGAAATCCTAAAAGACATTCAGTAATTGTTCAAGGTATATAAGTCTTACTGGGGTGTATGGTTGGCTTTGGGGGAATTTACCATTTGGGACTTTTCCAATGAGGTAAAACACCCTGTGAGAGCGGCAAACTTTGACAGTTGTGCATTGGCCGAACGTAATCTGATGACATCATGAAAAACAGTGGCGGCACCCTGGGTGAACAACTTGTAAAAGACATTGAGTGTGGATCCACTGTGCTACTTAACCGGTTTGACTTTGGCCCACACCAGGGAGCAGAGTCTAAGTGCTCTCTAGCTAGGTCTTCACCCTGTATCCCAATCCAGGATGTGGAAGCTTAAAGACACCAGGTCCCTCCACAAGTGTGGTCCCAGTGTGGTCTCCAAGAACGAAGCACCGGGCAACAGACCAAGAATACATAGTCAGCAGGCCAGGTCATCAGCAGGAAAGTCAGCGCAGTACCAGGGATGAGACGGGTATAGTAGTCAGGCGAAGAGTCAGAGCCGGTGGCCAAGGGTCAGTGCAGGCAGCTTCAGAGGCAGGTCACACAACTCAGCAACTGGAAAGGCACATGGCAGACAGGAATCAGGCAGAAAGTGCATTCCGAACAGGCACAGATCAGGGCACACAGGAAGTCAGCAGATCATTAGTAATACAGAAACGTAAAGGCCATAGTACAAGTAGCTATGATCATTTATAGATTTGCTATAACAATGCAAGTCACTGGGACCAAGTGAGTTCACCTCTGATCAGATCAACATCTCACATAGTTACTGTACTGAAATGTATAGAAAACTATTGAGGAACTATAGAGGTTATTTTATGTTCCTAGGGCCAGACATGCCGAGCACCACTGGATCACTTGGTTTACCTGGGTTCTGATAAGAGATCAGCGAACCTGCCAAGGTTCGAGTTCGTATGAACCTGAACTCTCGGCTTCTGACTGCCGCTGTCTGCCCGCTCCGTGGAGAGGGTGGATACAGCCGGAGGACCGCCTGGAAAACTGGGATACAGCCATAGCCATAGGTTGTATCACAGTTTTCCAGGCGGTCATCCGGCTGTATCCACCCTCTCCACGGAGCGGTCAGAAGCCGAGAGAGTTAAGGTTCATACGAACCCCAACCTCGGCAGGTTCGCTCATCTCTAGTTCTGATGTTATAATGGATCTCAAAGGACCAGTAGATGACAACCCAATTTGATGCTTATTTTAGAGCCAATGCCTTACTACTTTGATCTTTTAATTATGTGGTGATCACAATTATCCTATTATGGCTTGATGATGTGTATAGTGGACATGTAAATGTTCTTCATAGATGGAGGATGGTTCCTCACAATCATTACTTCTGGTAAGTTCAAGGAAGCCCCACAATTGATGGGATCTCTACTCAGATACAGAAGAAGTCATTGCCATTGTGGCAAAAATAGAACCCCTACATGGTCAACTCGGGACTTCTCTTTGTTGTATACCCCTCTGGTGGTAGGGAGGAGGTGCAGCCAGTCACTTGCTAGATGGTTAGGTGTGACACCACTTCTATGGTGGTTGGCTGAGATATAGCCGTGCCCAATTATGTTGTGTCGTGACGCCAGTGCCGGTTGGGCACACAGGTATGGTGGCACACCTGCTTTTCTTTTAAGGGGCCGGCTATACCTGTTCTCCTGTGGATTGCGGGGTCCCTTGGGTACTTATCACAGTGGTCCGGAGTGGAGTAGTGACCCACCCGGACTATTGGTACTGCCACCCACAGAAAGGGGAGATGACCAAAGAAGTGTGTATGTACTGTGTTAGTGCTTGACGAGAAATCATAAATAAAATCTTATTTACTCTTAAGATACTTGAGGTAGGCAGTTGATCATACAGCTTTGCCTTGATACAATACTTTACACTTGGTAAGACACATAATGCTTTAAGATCCAGATCTGTTTTAAGAGAAGAGAGAGTGGTACAGCCGTGCTGACTGACTTGCGTGTTGAGAGATGGAATAGAGGATCAGAAGAGTAGAGAGGAGGATGTCGAGAGAGTCCCAACCCAATGTAGTACTGTGCTCTGCTGGAACCTCGGAGGTAGAAGTAGAATACTTGAGAAGAGAGAGAATACTTGTGCTTGTGTTTTGACTCTTTGGTCTTTGCACCACCTATTGCCCACCAGTGTCGAGTGACCCGTCCTAGAGGTTGACACAAGCCACAGACCTTGTTACCTGGGATAAACGCAATGCTGAGGGTTCCCTGCGCTGTGAGATAGAGTTCATAGGCTTCTAGAAACTTTGCTGTATCCAGATACGTTCCTTTACTTTTTTTATGGATACTGTCCTGCACTGTATCTCTCCTTGTCCACGGTGTGGGTTAGGATGATCCCTGGCTTGTCCTCTCTAGTAAAGGTAGAACACTGCATAGTGTTGAGTGAGGTTGCTTGAGTAGAAAACTGTAGGGAATGTCCTACCTCTACAGAGTCTAAAGACAAAAGACCATACACTTCCTCTACACATGTGACTTCCTGTAAGGTGCGCTGTGAGTGGGTGAGGAGTGCGTATGTGAGAAGTAAAGAAAGAGATGATAGGTGAGAAGAAGAAAGAACTCTCAACGCCATACAGATCCATGTGACACACAAATAAACAATAACAGTACCACAGCTGTGCAATTACTGAGCATACATTCTTGCAATAACAACACCTTGTGGCAAAACTCTGGTACTACTTCATCACCACTGGGACACCACATCTTCCAACTTTAAGACCTGGCCTCAGAAATGTTCTTATGGTTCAGTGGTCAAAAACTCCAACAGACACCCTCCAAAACCTTGCCAAAAGTCTTTCCATAAGAGTGTTGGATGTGAAAACCAAAAAAAGAGGCCTGACTGTATAATAATGTCAATGGTTTTGGAGCGGAATGGCCAACAATCTCAGACAGGTGTGGTAGTCAGGGGTCATATATAGTGTATTTATTTGAGTGCCTCATTGTCTCTGCACATGAGGATATGCCTTAAAGGGAACCTGTCACCCCCGTGCCGGGGTGACAGGCTCCCGACCCCCAGCTACAGCCCCCTATACTCACCTGATTCCGCCGGGTCCCGCTTCTGGATCCAGTCGGGTGACGGAGATCTCAGCCGCTGCAGCCCGGCGCGCACGCTGAGAGATAAGTCCAACACTCATAGAGAATGACAGGAGAGTCCAGCGCTCCGACATTCTCTATGAGCGTTGGACTCATCTCTCAGCACGCGCGCCGGGCTGCAGCAGCTGAGATCTCTGTCACCCGACCGGATCCAGAAGCGGGACCCGGCGGGATCAGGTGAGTATAGGGGGCTGTAGCGGGGGGTCGGGAGCCTGTCACCCCGGCACGGGGGGTGACAGGTTCCCTTTAATAGGCTATAGGCCCATCACTAGCATCAGGGTTGTCAATGAGAAGACAAAAAAAGGATCCACCCTTTGTTGATCACTGTTGATTGAGATAACTCAAGGGTTAAGGTGCCCATAAAACATATACCCAAGCTGACAGTGTAAGGTGAACAGGGGACTCTTGACTCTCCACCGACAAATAATGCTTGGAGACAAGGGTCAGGCATGTCAGATGTTTTCTGCAGGACCCTTGTCACCGCCAACATCATTTGTTCCAGAGGAATAAAGTTCTCTGACTCCCCATAGAGAAGACATGAATGTCTGGCCATGTATTGCTGAAGCAGGGAGAAATAACTATTTGGCAGACAGTTATTGAAAATCTGTGGGGACAGATAGAGAGTATTCTCCAATCCTGGTCATTGTGCCAGTTTCCCCTTGTAATGATAGAATGAGAACAACTACTATTTCCTTGCGATGATGGTGCCATCAATCTATGGCACTCAGCATAAGTGGCTTGTGCAAACCCCCCCCATCACCCAGGTGACAACCTCCCAAAACCCATCCCCAAGTATCAAGAAAAGCCCTTAAAATCCATGGCCAGCCTTAAAACCATGTGTTGTCAAACTGACTTATTGCAAGCTCAATATAGCAAATACAAGTAGAGATAAGCTCCTCGTCCGACACCAATGGACACAGTATTGAAGAGGCAAAAAACCTAACACAAGTGAAAAAAAAAATAATATATTAATCTCAAACTAACACTAACTGATAACACTGTCTATGAGGCATTGACTGTCCTAGATAAAAGAGCTACTGGCTGCAACCTGAACACACAACATCAATTGTTTATGAGCCGAGGCGACGTGGTCGAGTTAATGGCCGACCATGCATTCAATTACCCATAAATAATGGCAGCTGATTGGTTTATTCTTCCAACCAAAATTGATTTTTTGTTCCCCTCTAAGTTTATTATAATACTCAACATGAAGACGCTCTTCCTTATTTCCTAGTTACTCACAAAGGTCAACCGAGCAGAAGTCCTCGTGAAGAGTCAACCAGATCGGTGACAAATGTAACTTATCAGACTGGATGGCTCTTAAGAGCCATCAAAATCCTGTTTATTAGCTGCTAACTCCTGTAGAGCTCGGCATGTGAAGACAACAATGAGCAAACACAAACACACCAGAGAGATTGACCCACTCACCCAAGGAGAAAAGCCAGGTTTCTCCTACTCTATTTAAAAATGGCAGATAAGAATCTGCACATTAGCATGGTGTTTGCACACAAGTGGTGGTGGCCCGGGCAGGGGGTCAGGGAACAGTCAAGGTTGCATTGTATACCGTGTCCTCTGCTTCACACACATATAGGGGGTCAAGTATCAATAGTGTCTTTTGTAGGATGGTGGTGGTATCTGAAACGTGTATCAATCAGTAGTATATTATTTAGGGTGGGAGTCCTGGTGGTGGAGATGGTTGCAACATGAATTAATAGTTGCTCTTCATAGGGTTGTTTCAATGTATCAATAGTTTGTTTCATGGGATGGTGATGGTGTCCAAGATGTATCAATGGTATCTTTTGTAGAGTGGTTGTGGTAGTGTAATTGATGGCATTCGCAACTTGTATCAGTGGTGTGAAGGTAGTGGTAATAGTGGTGTCGATATCTGCAATTTGTATCAGTAGTGTGAAGGTAGTGGTGTCGAGATCTGCAACTTGTATCAACAATGTCTTCCGTAGGATGGTGTTTATGGTATCTGTATCCGTAACTTGTATTTGTAGTGTCTTTTGTAGGATGATGGTACGAGTGCTGGTGTTTCCAGCTTGTATTTGTAGTGTCTATTGTAGGATGGTGACACTGTGCTAGTGGTGGTATTGCTATTGCTAGTGGTATTGGCTAAGTGTTTGGGGTCAGCAATGTTCTATATGGCAGCATCCAACTTCGCCAAGCACCAGGAGTCAATTGCTGAGACTTCAAGTTTAATGAAACTTTGTCGAACCCAAACAGTTCTGCCAATCCACTTAACACTAGTCGTAATGGTATTGGTGGTGTTTTCTACTTCAGTAGTGGATTATAATAGGGGCATTTTGGGCAGCAGCCCGGGGCCCTGAGCTCCTGGGGGGCCCATGACCACCCAAAAAGACTTATACTTTCAATGGTGTACTGTCTCCTGGCTACACTTCTGCCATGATTGGCAATTTTGCACAAATCAGGACATCATGACATTATCTATCCTGTACTATGAATGCCAGGCTAGTGCTTCCATAGTTAGGGTCCTATTCCACGGGCCGAGGAGGGCCCGATCGACGATGTGAACGAGCGGCGATCTGCTAGATCGCCGCTCGTTTACTGGGCCTATTCCACGGCCCGATGATCGTTGAGCGAGGGCTACAAGGACATCGTTACCGATGTCCTTGCAGCCCTTGCAGCATCATTCATTACCTGGCTGCAGGGCTTGTCCTCCGCTCCGTCTCCTCCCCGGGTCCCCCGCGCTCTATCTTCTGAATGGCCGGTCAGCTGACAGGCCACACTCAGCCAATCACAGGCTGCGGCGGTCCCGGCCTGTGATTGGCTGAGCGCTCCGTCAGCTGACCGGCCATTCAGAAGATAGAGCGCGTGGGACCCGGGGATGAAGACAGCGCGGAGAAGAAGCCCTGCAGCCAGGTAATGTATGATGATGATGCTGCTGCTGTTTCTTCTGAAATCGTCGGTCGCCCGCCGCGCACCGCTATTCAACCGTAGCGATGCGCAGTGGGGGAACGATGATTTTAGGTCTGGCCCTAAATGAACAATCAGCCGATGACACGATCATCGGCTGATCGTTCTCTCTATTTCACCGAACGATAATCAGCCGAATCGGGCCAAATGGGCCCTATCCGGCCGATTATCGTTACTGTGGAATAGGGCCCTTACAGTGTGGGGGGGGGGGGCCCAGGCTTGGTGAACAGCCCGGGGCCTATGGTAAAGTTAATCCGCCCCTGTTCTACTTGTATCAATAGTGTCTTTTGTAGAGTAGTGGTATTATCTGCAATTTGTATCAGCAGAGTATTTGGCAGGGTAGCAGCGCTAGTGGTGGTATCTGCAACTTGTTTTACTAGTGTATCGGTAGTGTATTGTGTTGGTATTGGTGAAGATGGTATCTACTTGTATTAATCGTGTGTTTTGCAGAGTAGTGGTAGTATCTGCCACTTGTATCACTAGTATCTTTAGTAGGAAGGTGGTACGGGTGGTGGTATCTCAAACTTGTATTTGTAGTGTCTTCTGTAGGACGGTGACATGGGTGGCAGTATCTTCTACTTAAGTAAATAGTGTCTTTTTAAGGGATGGTATTGGTGGTGGTATCTGCAATTTCCATAAGTAGTGGCTTTGGCAGAATAGCAGTCATAGTGGTGGAATTTGGAACTTGTATTTATAGTGAGTGTTCTTCTGAAGGGTCGTAATGGTATTGGTGGTTGTGGTATCTTGTACTTGTATTAATAGTTTCCCAGCATATACCTGTAATGGATGCCAATGTATAGACAATATCATTGAGGAGAGGGGAACAAGCCCAAGAACAAAAGGGAAGGACATATAAAAATCCACCTGCCCAATCCTTCTCTTCCTCTATCTCACCTATTAGGGTAGAGTTAGGAGGTACACGGTCGATGGTTGGCCATTCTTGCTGAAATGGAAGGGTTGGGCCGACCATAATGTAATGTATCTCTATGACCACCTTTCATTAAGTATCTATTTCTGTGGGAGGCAACCAATATACCAACTCTTAATGATCCCCTTAAAGGGGCTGTCATAATATGGGCATACAGATGGCATAGAAGGAAATCCTCATTGAACCATAAGAACAGTGCCATTTCAGTGGACATAGATGTCCTCTCATCTGGGGAACAGTTACAAAATTGCAATAAAAGGCAGGTGAAAATAGGAAATAGGTATCTGTCCTTAATTGTTGTGCTCATTTCTCACTCGTCTCGCTGGCAATAGCTCCACTACCTTCTACACTATACTGTGTTGACCTAGGTCTGAAAGAGCCATCATTCTAGATGCAAAGCTTAGCCGGCCAAAAGAACCAGTACTAGATGGGTTAAACTTATCCCCTGATGGGTTTTGTGGATTTCGGAGCTGTTCTATATCATATTGTTCAAATGTTAATCTGGGACTGGGAAACAATGGGCTCTTAATGCTGCTTCAGGGACTTAATCACGGACTTCATTGTCTAAACACACCAAGCTGCCGATCACTGGATTGTTTGTGGAGAGTCAGGAGCTTGGAATAATGTTCTTAGGGAATTTTCCTGCTGGGCCGGGATGAGGTTAATGACAATATTATAACTCACTGGGATCATTTCAGTATGACACGTGTTATAAACACTTTATTCTACATATATATGAAATCCATCTGTTTATGTCTACGGCTCCGTCTACAGCTGAGCTAGGACAAGTCAACATATCCATGTTCAGTATTGTAGACTGTTGTAATCTTCTAATGTTAGAATATACTATTATTATGGAAGTGGGGCGTCTATATTGGACTAGGGGTCACTTAGCCAATGCTTGGTCACCTCTGCCTCCTCATAACCCAAAGGTTAATTCCCCACTTCTTTGCTTGATACAGCGGTTGTAAAGAGAGCTTGGTTTCTCAAAACTGATTTACAGACCTATTGGGAAGCCAAACTGGACTCCCACTTCCAACGGATCATGAAGCAACCAAATCATTATGACTTGCACACCCATAGCTTTGTCTTATAGTGCAGTGTCCCACTATGATCCCTGTTTAGTCTGTGGTTGGCTGCTATATGCTGTATGTCCTATATCAGATGTGCATTATAAAATATGTTCTGTTTTAATAGTATTTTATACTGTTAGGCTATGTTCACACAATGTATAATTTCATTAAACAACGGTCGTAGTAGCAGTTTTGCAACCACGGCCGTCATTTAATGAAATTGCCGATTACATTGGTTGCAATGGAATCCCAGCCGGATAAATAGTATACACTCGCCAAACTTCTGCAAGGTGTTTTATTTACATAAGTGCATATACAGACAGACGGATAAAGGACGCGTTTCTCAACAAGTCTATTCCAAGCTATAGTAGTCACAGTTTTATACATATGGAGGATGCTCGAATGTGACGTCACGACAGCTGAAAATAATTTGCTCCCTCCAACGTCATCACAAGGGGTGTAGACCAATGATCAGCTGAATATCACGTGACCTCACCGGTGTAAACAGCAGAGAGACGGAAATCAATGGTCAGCTGGTCAGCGTGTCATCCTAGTAGGCGTGAGTTCAGCTGAGCGAGAGGCGTGAATAAGCGATCGGTCATCCCAGAGGGCGTGGATTAGCAGTCAGCTGTACAAGTTCATATTCTAAACGTGACTAAAGCATAGAGACTAAAAAACTAACACAACTAGACAAATTACAGACAAAAAGAACACAAAAACATGCATTATTAGTAAACACATAATCTAGATGAATAAACATTAGTTCCACATAAATTATCCTACATTAACCTTCTACTGTCTCGCTATTTTCATTATTCTCCGTAAGACATATCTAGAAAAAAGATATAAATTTTTTTTAGATAAAAGCAGAAATATCAAAAATTGTCATAGTACAAAAATTAGTACAAAAATAGTACAAAAATGCATTGTGTAGATTAAGATAGGCACACCCAGAGATAGAGGAATTCCATGACGTTCCCCTGATATGCACAAAACGTGCCCCCAATCTACACAATACATTGGTGAGAGCAGATAGGAGCACTGGAGAGGAGAGAGATGACCAAAGGATATTGATGCAGAGAAAACAGGGTACTTTTCCATGCTTAAGATGCGCCCAATGCAATAATGTACAGAAAGGGAGCTCATTCAACCATCCCCTGACAGGTAAGAGTTATCGAATTAAGGGACAGTTCACCTGCGACAGTAAAAACGTAATTTATATCATCATATGCCCTTGCGGTAAATTTTATGTCGGCGAGACCAAACAGTCCATAAAAGACAGAATATCTAAACAGAAATCGACCATCAGGTGCAGTAACTGGCTCTTACCCATACCCCATCATTTTAGGGAAGCACATCACAATATTGCACAGTTACGTTACCAAGTAATAGAAAAAGTACAGATGCCAAGACGGGGCGGTAATATTAAAAAACTATTACGCCGCAGGAAAGCGTTTTGGATCCATACACTCCAAACATTGGAACCTATGGGTCTCAATAGAGATTATGATCTATCTACACTCACTTAGGCTGTATTTATGCATTTTTGTACTATTTTTGTACTATGACAATTTTTGATATTTCAGCTTTTATCTAAAAAAAAATTATATCTTTTTTCTAGATATGTCTTATGGAGAATAATGAAAATAGCGAGACAGTAGAAGGTTAATGTAGGATAATTTATGTGGAACTAATGTTTATTCATCTAGATTATGTGTTTACTAAAAATGCATGTTTTTGTGTTCTTTTTGTCTGTAATTTGTCTAGTTGTGTTCGTTTTTTAGTCTCTATGCTTTAGTCACGCTTAGAATATGAACTTGTACAGCTGACTGCTAATCCATGCCCTCTGGGATGACCGATCGCTGATTCACGCCTCTTGCTCAGCTGAACTCACGCCTACTAGGATGACACGCTGACCAGCTGACCATTTCCGTCTCTCTGCTGTTTACGCCGGTGAGGTCACGTGATATTCAGCTGATCATTGGTCTACACCCCTTGTGATGACGTTGGAGGGAGCAAATTATTTTCAACTGTCGTGACGTCATATTCGAGCGTCCTCCATATAAAACTGTGACTACTATAGCTTGGAATAGACTTGTTGAGAAAGGCTTTACGCCGAAACACGTCCTTTATCCGTCTGTCTGTATATGCACTTATGTAAATAAAACACCTTGCAGAAGTTTGGCGAGTGCTGGGATTACCTTTTGATGTTCTATACCTTAGGCACCACCTCGTTATCAAAGTGCCGACCACTACAAGCTATGCAAATTCATTGAATAGCAGCTGCACAACTCTGACAGTTTACACAATGTAAAGTGCGGCTCCGGACGGACTTTACATTGTCGGCTATGGGTAATTGGGATGCAGGCACACCTGAATGTGCCTGCATATTAATTCTAAAGAAATGAAAGTCATCCAGCGAGTACTGCAGTACCGGCCGGATGAACTTCACTTCTTTAGAATTGGGATGAACTTCACTGACATCGGCTGTTCTGTGACACGGCCATGTCATGGAACGGCCAGTGTCATACGTAGTGTGAACCCAGCCTTACTGTGAATTTATGTAAAAGACAAGGCTGAAATCTATGCAAGAGTTTACTCACACACACACACACACACACTAGGACCTTTGCAGAAGGGAGGTGCTTATTTTAGGCCAGTCTCTCTAGTAAAAGTAAGAAAGGGTTGAGCTATAGTGTAGCCTCTCTATTTAGAGGAGTTCAGAGCAGCCTCTACATGTGCAGGGAGTCTAGGAAAAGTTCAGTCCAGGACTAGTGTGGAGTTGACATGCCGAGCTGTTCAGGTTCAGCAACATTCTACAAACCCAACGTTCTACGAAGCCTGGCAGCTGGAGGCAAGTGAAATGCTGCTAGGGAGCCATAGGCCATAGGCTGTATTCATGTTTTCCTGGCAGCCCTTTGAGGGCATTTAACTTCTCCAGCCGCTAGGAGTCAAATGCAAAGTGTCTAGGTTTGGAGAACGTTGGCGAACCTGAACAGTCTGGCTAGTCCACTTAACACTATCAAAGATACAATCTAAACCTTGTCGTAATCTAAGGGCAGGATAAATTATGGAGAGACTAAATGGAGAGGAGCAATCGACTACTAGACTCCTCTGGTTGTGGCTTATCTCCCCAGTATCCAACATGCCTGATCTTTTTCTGGTCCCTAATCTCACTAATATTTGTGCGCCATACTGTAGAGATTATATGTTATAGTTATGGGTACAGTATAGGACAGTACACAATATGGGAGTAGGGTGTCAGTAGAAGGTCCTGCACTGGGCACCACCCAACAAAGCTCCCCCCACTCAGGAGTCACATATTTACAGTGTATAATTGTTTTATAATCTGATCAGTTTTATAATTAAAATTTAATATTTTTCTTAAAATAAAAAAAAAAAATAGAACTTAAGCTTTATTGTTCCTTGGAGTGAGTCATAACTGCACACAGGGTTTCCTCCTGGCTCTCCCCGCTCATTCATTCTCCCTCCTGCTCTGTTGACACGCGGTGAATAGCACGATGTTGTCTCCAGATAAGGACACGGGCGGGTTTTGTTCTAAAATATCTAATAATCCCGCTTTCTAAAAGAGACAGGTAGGAACGGCTGTAATTAGACGTAGCGGCGTGGCGAGCGGTGATAGGGACAAAGGTGTTAGTTTGTTAGTGTGTTAGTTATTGGAATCTGTGTCTTTACATAGTGCTATTAAACACACAGAGGATATTGGAATATAGAGGAATATTGACTTTTTGTGATCTATTGTTCATGGATTTCTTCCCTGTATTTATTCTGTGAATGGCTTATCAGTGTGAGTAGAATGTACATGTGTTCTGGGAATGATTATAGCAAATGCTGCAGTGAGTGTCAGTATAATACCACTACTAGCCACTACTTGAGGACAACTACCCCAGGTTTCATCTGTATACATAGTAGGCAGTATTATCGTTATATTCTTTTATATAGGGAGCAGTATTATAATAGTTCTATTCTTGTGTATAGGAGGCAGTATTATACTAGTTATATTCTTGTATATAGGAGGCAGTATTATAATAGTTCTATTCATGTATATAGGAGCAGTATTATAGTAGTTATATTCTTGTATATAGGAGCAGTATTATCAGTAGTGGATTATAATAGGGGCGTTTTGGGCGGCAGCCCGGGGCCCTGAGCTCCTGGGGGGCCCATGACCACCCAAAAAGACTTATACTTTCAATGGTGTACTGTCTCCTGGCTACACTTTCACCATGATTTGCAAAAAAATCACTGTTTTTTTATGGCAATTTTGCACAAATCAGGACATCATGACATTATCTATCCTGTACTATGAACGCCAGGCTAGTGCTGCCATAGTTACAGTGAGGTGGGGAGGCCCAGGCTTGGTGAACAGCCCGGGGCCTATGGTAAAAATAATCCGCCCCTGAGTATTATAGTAGTTATATTCTTGTATATAAGAGCAGTATTATAGTAGTTATATTCTTGTATATAAGAGCAGTATTATAGTAGTTATATTCTTGTATATATGGGGGCAGTATTATAGTAGTTATCAAAAATATAACAAAGAATCAATCTGAGTGAGCACCAATGTCTATAGGTTATCACAATCACATCCCATGAGCTAGGACAATAGAAGTGAGGAATCTAGGCATACGGAGAGCAGCATGGAGGTGCAAAAAGCTACTGTAGAAATGGCAAATCTAAAAAGTAGAAATAAAGAGCTTTCACTCACCAATCTTCGCTGCAACTCAATCCGTTTATTCAGTCACCAAAAGACATGTGTAGGGAGGGGAAATGAATGCCGGAGCGTCCGTGGTATTGTCACGTGAAACAGTCTGTAGCCTCGGACGCTCTGGCATTCCTTTCCCCTCCCTACACATGTCTTTTGGTGACTGAATAAACAGATTGAGTTGCAGCGAAGATTGGTGAGTGCAAGCTCTTTATTTCTACTTTCTGGATTATAGTAGTTATATTCTTGTATATAGGAGCAGTATTATAGTAGTTATATTCTTGTATATAGGGGTAGTATTATAGTAGTTATATTCTTGTATATAGGAGCAGTATTATAGTAGTTATATTCTTGTATGTAGGGAGCAGTATTATAGCAGTTATATTCTTGTATATAGGAGCAGTATTATAGTAGTTATATTCTTGTATATAGGAGCAGTATCATAGTAGTTATATTCTTGTATATAGGGGCAGTATTATACTAGTTATATTCTTGTATATAGGAGCAGTATTATAGTAGTTATATTCTTGTATATAGGAGCAGTATTATAGTAGTTATATTCTTGTATATAGAAGCAGTATTATAGTAGTTATATTCTTGTATATAGGAGAAGTATTATAGTAGTTATACGAACTGGAGAGAGTGGAACGGCTGCACATCCCATCTATGGCTGATACTAATGCCGCTAGGCCTATATTAAAAATCAACACCAGAGTGTCTGTATATAAATTGATCAAGCCATATTGCCCCGTGTACCACCGCGCAGGTCCTCTGGTCCACACGGGTCCCTACGCTAACTCCACACCGTGTCGGTCAGCGACCGCCAACCCCGCAAAGCGTGCACATGCAGGGAAGGGAGGCCATGGAACGGCCCTGCAACCCCAATGTCACAGGACCAGACCCAAAAAGCCCCACCAAAACCCAGCCAGCACCACCGGCGGGGAAGGCTGCCCCCAAACGACACAAGTATGGATATGGTATTACACTTACCATTGCTGCTCTCACAGAATGGGGAAGACATAGGGTCCAGACATGTGAGACATAGGGTCCAGACATGTGTTTTTGGGTCTGGTCCTGTGGCATGGGGGTCGCAGGGCCGTCCCATGGCCCCCGTTCCCTGACTGTGCACGCCTGCGGGGTTGGTGGCCACTGACTGGCACGGTGTGGACTTAGTGTAGGGACCCATGTGTATCAGATACCGGCACGAGGTACATGGGGCAGTATGGCTTGATCAATTCATACACAAAATTCTGATGTGTTTTTTATTTAGCCTAGCGGCACTAGTATCAGCCATAGGTGTGAGGTGCAGCACTCTGTTTCTTCCCTGAACCGCATTTTGTTTCTCTCTTCTCTCTGTGTTTTGCACTCCTCCTGGTGAGACCCACATGACCGCAATTAGCAGGAGACACCTGAGTGCACATGGTTTTAATCCCTCCTGTTTTTTCCCATTCTGTTTGCTGCAGCTATGGTGAGTGTAATTCCTTATCCAGACTTGTGCTGCTTGGGGGCGACCTTCTCCGCCGGCGGTGCTGGCCGGGTTCTGGTGTGGTGTTTTTGGGTCTGGTCCTGTGGCATGGGGGTCGCAGGGCCGTCCCATGGCCCCCGTTCCCTGACTGTGCACGCCTGCGGGGTTGGTGGCCACTGACTGGCACGGTGTGGACTTAGTGTAGGGACCCATGTGTATCAGATACCGCCACGAGGTACATGGGGCAGTATGGCTTGATCAATTCATACACAAAATTCTGATGTGTTTTTTATTTAGCCTAGCGGCACTAGTATCAGCCATAGGTGTGAGGTGCAGCACTCTGTTTCTTCCCTGAACCGCATTATAGTAGTTATATTCTTGTATATAGGAGCAGTATTATAGTAATTATATTCCTGTATATAGGAGCAGTATTATAGTAGTTATATTCCTGTATATAGGAGCAGTATTATAGTAGATATATTCCTGTATATAGGAGCAGTATTATAGTAGATATATTCTTGTACATAGGAGCAGTAACATAGTAGTTATATTCTTGTATATAGGAGCAGTATCATAGTAGTTATATTCTTGTATATAGGGGCAGTATTATACTAGTTATATACAGACATGGAGAGAAAGGAGCTGCTGCACATTACACCTATGGCTGACACTAATGCCTCTCGGCTACATTTAAAAACCAACGCCATGATGTTGGTATATAATTTGATCAAACCATATTGCCTCATGTACCACGTGCAGGTCCCCTGGCCCACATGAGTCCCTACACTAAATCAACACTGTGTCGGTCAGCGACCGCCAACCCCGCAAAGCGAGCACAAGCAGGGAAGGGAGGCCACGGAATGGCCCTGCAACCCCACTGTCACAGGACTAAACCCCAAGGGCCCCCCCAAACTCAGCAGGTGCCGCCGGCGGAGAAAGCGGCCACCAAGCAACACAAGTGTGAACAAGGTCTTACTACTCACCACTGCACTGGAGGTAGAATGGGAGAAATAGGAGGTACTTACCATGTGTGCACATGTGCCTCCTGCTAATTGGGGTCACGTGGGTCTTACAAGGAGGAGTGCTAGCCACTCAGAAATAGGAGAAAAGTAAAATACGGACATGGAGGGAAAAGAGCTGCTGCACCTCACACCTATGGCTGACACCAATGCCTCTCGGCTACATTTAAAAACCAACGCCAGGATGTATTATAGCAGTTATATTCTTGTACATACTGGATATTATTATAATAGTTATATATTTTGTACATAGGGGCAGTATTATAATTGCATAAGAGTACATGTGCACAGTCCCCAGCGTTCCTGTCTCTCTCCTCTGCCCCTGATGCACATTTGCATGTCTTGGATATAAACTACAAGATTTTGATAAGTGCCAATTTTCATATATGAAATATATGCTTTTTTCTAACAGTTGCGCACCACATTTAAGTTTTTCTAAGTTAGTGATACATCCTGACAGCACCTCCTCCATGTATGACAGCAAGTTCTGCCAATTCCTACACTATTGAACCGTACAAATATCATTGTGGTTTCACAATACCAGTCTTTTACCTTTAGAGGGAGCAGCGAAGTGCAGAAGAGAAAGCTCCACCTAATGGAAAAAGGGAAGATCTGTACGTCATCATGAGGCATGATGGGACGGACACTTTTCAAGCTTCACGGAAAATGGTACTCAGAATGTAAAGGTTACAATCCAATAGACTCTTCTTATTGTAAAGCACTAATGAAAGTATTGTACTATGTCATATCCTTTGCTTCTATTGCCCTTTGATCATGGTGTTTTGTCACCATACAGATATATACTTTAGTCAGGTAGTAAAGTCTGTATGAAACCAACCCTATGGACTCTGATTCTCTTATAACTGTACAATCTGATATTAATGCGGCATCTGATGAAGTATAAGTACAGTGCTATGTCCTATGCAGAACATCTAAAACCTTATAGATCAATAAAAGTTGTAATATTTCTCAGCCTATTAATCTGTTTTTCAGCATCTAAAATGAACTCTCCATATACAGTATATACAGCAGGAACACAGAGAAAATATACCTGTTTTGCAAAATCACAATCCAATATGGGTTGGGATTCTCCAAGGTTCTAAAGGGGTTGAAAAAAAAAAACACAGCACACCTCAGGTTGTGTGTGGTATTACAACCTGACTATATTCACCTCAATGGAACTAAGTTGCAATACCGCATACAACCAGGTGTGGCACTGTTTTTGCAAGAAAGCATCCTAGTTAACCCCTTTACAGATGCAGTGTTTGAATTTTATTTTTATTTAAAGTGGTTATCCAGCGAAAATCTTTTTCTTTCAAGTCAACTGGTATTAGAAAGTTATGTAGATTTCAAATTTACCTCTATTTAAAAATTTCCAGTCTACCAGTACTTATCAGCTGCTGTATGGCCTGCAGGAAGTGGTGTATTCTTTCCAGTCTGACACATTGCTCTCTGCTGCCACCTCTGTCCGGGACAGGAACTCTCCAGAGCAGCAGCAAATCCCCATAGAAAAACCTCCTGCTCTGCACAGTTCCTGTGTTGGACAGAGATGGCAGCAGAGAGAAAAAATGTTCATCATGCCCTAACAGCCTTCATGTACATAGTGACATCTAAGTACAAGAATAATGCAGGTAATGATGTCACAGTGTAAGAATAATGCACACAGTGACATCACAGATACAATGCATAAGGTGATGTCACAGCACTGGGGTAATGCACAGGGGACGGCATATGATCTGCATGTTACTCTCATTGCTATTCTATTATCCATAGCTGCCACTCTAATATTATGTCCTCTGTGTGTCGCCCATATAGAGAGCGCAGATTCTTCATCGGACACGAGCGTCAGAGCTGAGGGAACGGTCTCATTGTCAGGACATCTGTGTGGGGATAGCTATTATTAGATCACATAATCAACACCTCCCGGAGTAGAAGGTCTGCCAACTAAAAGGGAGACGCAGATAAGAAGTTGCATTTACACGTAACAAGCTGAGACTGCCAGGTAGACACGCACGTACAAGGCTCCCTGCGAATGGTCCAAACCTTCAGCTTCACACTGTGGGGAGTAAGGTCATGTACACTCCATATAGAGAAGGTTAAAAAAAGGTCCGTCTACCAAGATCAACAATGTCAGCAGGAAAAAATGATGGCCTAATCGTGTATGGGGGCCTCCCGACTCCAGTGATGTCAGACAGAGAAGAACCAGGATGTGGGGGGAAGTGTCTGGCAGCGTCATTCTATCCTCTTTCTTTTGAAATTTCAGCCATGTTTACAAAGCCGAGCATGCATGTGTATGGATGTAATGCTGCTGGATGAGCAGCACCATCCTGTCCACTGCTCTGCCTGCTGTGCTCCATGCTGGATTTGGGGCTGCTTTGGTCTTCTAACATCTTTTCCCCCATTCTTCTTCATTTATCACTTCTGGCCACTAGGATAGGTATGCAGCCATCTGCTCTGGATTTATAGAGCCAGCTTGTCACCACCTGCTACTGCCACCTGCCGATCCAGAGCCACCTGCACCTATTTAAACCAGCTCCACCTGCTCCTTCCTGCCTGAGCCTTGTTGGATTGTTGTATTCCCAGCGAAGGTGCATTTCTGCTGTTCTCCTGACTCTTTGAATTCTGACTTGATCCTGTTTTTTGGATTATGTTTACCGCCTGAGTCCTGCCTATACTGTGTGCCTCTCCTGTTGCCAGCTCGGTTTGTCTGACCTGCCTCTGAAGCTGCCTGCCCTGGGGCTTCGCCTGTCTGGCTACAATCCCTGCCTCATCCCTGGTACTGTGCTGATTCTCCTACTTATGACCTGGCTTGCTGACCACGTATACTAAGTCTATTCCCCAGTACCTTGCACCGACTCTATCTGGTTCTTGGGAACAAGTTGCTGTTCACACACACATCCTGGAACCGGATAAATTGTCAAGACCTAGAGGGCACTTATCAGATGATAATCATTTGATAATTATTTGATGTAATAGCGCAAGTTAAAAGACCACAATGTCGGCTGATCATTGTCTTTCAACATGTTGAAAAATCAAGATAATGACAGCGATGGTCCGCTGCTCACAGCTATGTGTAATAGGAGCAGTGGCAGCAGACCGCCGCTGACTTCTATGTGCCCCTCCTGCAGCTCCCTGTGGCCCCTCCCACTCCTCCCGCTTGCTGTCTGTGTAATAGCACAGGTAGCGAGTGGGGAACGAGGAGGAACAAGTCAGTGCTCGCTTACTTCTCTATATCGTGCCGTGTAATACAACCTTTAGGGTCCTATCAGACTAAATGATTTTTAACGATTACCGATTAACAATAAACGATCGCAAACTAGAGCTTTCAGGAACGACCTGAAATGGTTCACAATAACACACAGAACCATAGTTGTTAGTTACAATTGTTACTAGGATCATTATTAAGATGATTGAAAAAAATGATGACAAAAAATGATTATCGTTTAAATTCATATTGTATAAAAAATTCTCGCACAATCATTGTCCCGTGTAATAGGGCCCTTAGACTCTGCTTCTTGGTTTTTATTTGTATTAGCCTGATAATGCACACTCACTAGTCCTCCAGCACCATCTGTTTCATTCCAGCTCAGTTGCATCCATGTGTGTTTAATCACTGTAACTAGGTCATATGATCACCAGACTGTCCAATTGAAAATCACAGTGTTTACTGTGTCAGAGTAAATGTGTGTCCTGGGTCAGCTGACTTACTGTGGACCACAGGATGACATTATCACATCAAAATCTTGGAGTGCTTCTTAAGTTATATGGCCACCTGCACTGGGGAATATCTGCTGGCAAAAGCACCAAAAAAAGGTGAGTATGTATAATGTATTTAGACGCCATTTACATCTCCTTTGCCTTGTGGCTTAAATGAGCCATAAAATGCACTTACCCAATCAGTACAATGTCTGCTTAAAGAGACAGGGCTGATTCTATTTAAAGAGGAACCCAGGCAGCAAGCAAATTAGGTGACACCCCCCCCCCCCATCTCTGTTTGACACCATTAAGAACTTACTGATACTCACAAGTGTGCTTATGTAATCTAATGTATTAGGCTTTTTGTATCATGAATCTTCTGCTGTTTTATTGGATTTTTAAGATGAATCCAATGTCTCATTCTCTTCAGTGGTAAATGCGGAGAGTGGATGTAAATCTCCTAAGTGCAGTAATCCTGTTTATAACACCTACTGACAATGTGGGGTAAACACATTATCCCAGATGATCTTTTTGTGACCTGATCTCTTCTCATCATCTCACTATGACACAATGGTCGACACTCATCTGGGACACTTAATGGGACTGTTTTACTCAGTACAACACAATACCTGCCCAGTTACCAGGCCGCCATATAAAAAAAACCTTTAACGGAAAACTTCATAGTGTTAAAAAATGTTTGCATATACCAGGAATCTCCATGTAAGTAAGATAGCAGCCATTTTTACAGATATGGAGCCATCACTTAAGTGGGGCGACTATGAGGATCAAACGAGCGCTATTAGCCCTCATTTGCTCCTCATTCCTCGCTCACTGCCGCCGCTATGCAACTAGCAGGTGAGTGCGGGAGGGGCCGCGGGGAGGTGCGGAAGGGCTGCCCTGGAGATCGCTAGATCCGGGCAGCCCATAGAGGATAGTGGCGGTCTGCAGAGCGACGGCAGCAGATCGCTGCTATCACAGTCTTTTGTTTTTCAACATGCTTGAAAGAAAAACGACGCAACGATCAGACAACATGAACGATGTAAGCTGATCGTTGCCTTCTATGCCACGGGACGATATCGGCCGTAACGGTCATGTAGAAAACCAGTGGCCCGGCTCTTCCTTCACTCCTCCCTCGTCTTCTCTGTGGCTCCCACCACTCTAGACTGACTTTGATGAAATAGATAGGGAAGAAAAACGATGAACCAACTCATCCGAAAGCGAGCGTGCAGCATTTGATTACCAGTGGGAGCTGAGGTTGGATGCAGCCCTAAGGCTGCCTGGAGAACATGGATACAGTCTATGGTCTGTGACTGTATCCATGTTTCCCAGGACTCACTTAGGCTGCAACCAGTTTCAGAAGCCACCGGTATTTAAATGACGCACGCTCAAGTGAGACTCTATTTGTTCAACTCTTTTATCGAAAACATTGAGAAAGCTGGCCATACACTTTAGACATGTTTTGGCCAAACCCACCGACTTTGTCAAGAACAACTTGACAAAATGGGTTGGACCATGAAGCACTTCTAATTGGGTGTTCTCACGTTGCACGTTCATGTGGACTCTCTGTGGGAAACAGTTTTCCTTGAAATGTTTAATGGCATTAGGACAAAGATCACAGATTGCACTCTCTGGGTAAATGGTATATGTATATTGTGTGGGGAAAGAGGGATTTACTGTTTGTTTAAGCAAAAGTTGTGAACAAAGAAAAAATTGAAGAAATAAAAATACATCTAACAATACATCTAACTTGTTACATAAGGATGTCTCTCTGGAGGTTGGGCATGCCCCCTTACCAGCACAGTAACATCCAATTGTGCTTCCCAACACCAGTGGGTTCCGCCCACATTAACCCAATGTGTATAGCCACCTATGTCTGCTTTTTTAGGGCTATTTGAGGGATGAAGTGACTTATTTCCGGCAAGGCACAGGAAGAGGGTTACATTGTTCTTTTAAGGTACAGCTTACCCCGCATGGAGAAGTTTATCATTGCCCTATGATATTTGTCTTCCTTAGTCACCTTTTTTATAACTTTCTTATGGTCAATATTTTTGTTGTATTAGAACAATACTCCAATAAAGAATTGTTTTGTTGTAATGAATGGCCCGAGTATGCCTCAATGAGAGTTAAGGTGCCCATCTTTGGAGAATTCGGCCAATGGTATAAAATGTATATTGGCCTCACGACTCTCCACCAACACATGATGGCACTGGAGAGAAGGTTTGAGCATTTTGGTTTTTCACTGCCTGAACCGAATGTTCTGGAGGGGATAAACCATTGCCAGACTACCTGGATGTGGTTTACTCTTCCCCATAGGGAACACATGAACTTTCGACCGTGCCGAACGTTTATGTATGTGGGGATGTCAAGAGAGAAAACGTTAATTCAGCCTACAGTTATTGAAAATATATGGCTACTTTTACTCTTAGAGAGTGTCTCTCTATTTAGGTTCTTAGAGGGTGGTCCAGAGCAGTGGCCCACCCTCTATGATGTTCATATATCTATGGACAATATGCCTTTAAATCTCACTTCAGATCCACAAGTAGCTGTTATCTCTGTATCGTCTGTAAGTATTTTGGGGATGGTATCTGTTTTCTGTCGGTTAGCAATGACAAGGTTAGAAAAAGTTTATGACATTCCTAATAAGGTTCTCATTCAGATGATGTACATTTGCAGCCGTACAAATTGGGATTACTAGAAATAGCCCCTGAACGTCAGTCCAATAGGACGGCTGATACTTAACTTGTCCCCAGGTGGAGGTTAGGAGCCTTTGCGGCAGATAAGAATTTGCACTCTATATTGTTTTAGAAGCCCATATCATCTGGGAGGGCTGGAGGTAGAAAGAACAGAGAAGAACCAGATGAAGAAGTCTGAAGAAGAAGAAGATTGACTCTTGAGAAGAGGATCAACAAGATGACCAAGGTAATAGCACTGATCAGTAAGCCCAGGGGTCTATCTACAGAACATACACACGTAAAAACAGTGATATGTTTATCAATGTCTTCTATATGTAATATGTTTTGGATGTTCACTGTCTAAAATCCTAAATATTCTCTATAGTCTAGAACCCTTTTTGCTCTTCCATGTAGGAAAGAGAAGGGAACAACAAGATGGGGTATAGTGAAATCCAACTGACTGGTGCTTCTTCCCCCAAAAAATTCCCATCAGAGTCAGGAGGAAATTGGCAGCTTCAGTCACCATTAATCTAAATCGTATGGCCAGCTTAATGGTCTAGGACTCTGAATGTTCATTGTTTAGACTTTCTACAATGCATGATTCTGTTGGTCTATGAGTCTGATCATCTGTCTAAACCTCTGGGTGTCCTGTAGCATCCCAAGTGTTCTCGAATATCCTGGAACTATAGTTTTGGTATCTATGCATTCAGGACTGGACTTTTATCTGTACAGACTGAGCCTTAAAAGGTGCCGACAGTGGTCAGCCGATGATATAAGGTATATGGGAGCCTCTTGACTTTCCACCAACAGATGTTGCCAGATAAGGGTCATGGTCCATTTTGGTACCTCGCCCTTTTGTTTTGGGAGCTATAAGCTACTGTCAGAGCTGTGTCTGGCTGTATCTTACCCCTTTCCTACCACTTAGGGCCCTTTTACATACAGATTTATCTGACAACTTATTGAAGCCAAATCCAGGAACAGAGAACAGGTCATAAAGGAAAGACTGAGATTTCCCCACTATACACATTAGCCAGTCGTCTAGTCCTGATTAAAATCAGGGTGTTTGGCTGACTTTCCTCTAATATGTTGGAGGCCTTTAGAAGCTGAGTCCTACCTTCTCTTTCCTCAAACCAAGTCCATACGCAGGATCCAGATAGGGAGAGGTGCATGTTATTTTTGGCCATGCTTGCTCTTTGGTTCGGAGTCAAAATAAAATGGCATCAGTCACAAACCTTCTAGGATTTGATTGCCCAGCAGATTGGTCTGATAAGTAAAGTGTATGTCAACAGTGGTGTGTTGTAACTGGGTGTTACCTGCTGTGATAGACGGGTTATCTGCTGATCGGTCACAGGGTTTTGTTGAACCCTTATCTGCCCGGTAGGTGTGAAGCTGATAGTCAGCCCAGGTCCTGGTTCTGTCTGTCCAAAAGAAAACAATAGACATTGAGATTAACTATAGAAAATAAACCCTAAAGTAATAAGTGGAAGGTAGACGGTTATTTATCTAATGGGATATACAGATCTGGGCTCATTATCATCTCTATACTCACTCACTGGATTTACACATCCATCAATACCCAGTCAGATAGATGAGTGATTGTGATGATGACTTATTAGGATGTTAACATTCGCATTAGATTAAAATTACCCATACACATGATTAAGTTTGGCCATAGAGGCTGATTTTGGATATTGTGTTTTTGGAGGGTTGACATGCTCATATAGTCCATAGTTTTACCTTTATAGTAATGGGTTTGGGCAGCCTGAAGCTGAATAAACATTCTAGAACAATGGCAGCTAAACATGCAGACTGGTCTACCACTAATGTGTATGGGGTCCTCCCAACTTTCTCCCAACAGATGATCTTAGGGCCGAGTAGGATCAGGCAGTTGAGATTAATGGCCAATTCTTTTCTTCTATTGAAAACACTTACACGCTCAGCCTAATGTATAGAGCGGAAGATGGACAAATATTGGACCAAAAGCTAGAACTGTACATGGCCACAATAAGGCACTTCTATTGAGCCTTACTATATCATATGCCTCCAACTTCATATGGAAAGCAGACGTTTTATGTGCATGTGTAATGTTTTACTATCGGACCTCCATGTGCCACCATACAGATTCATGGCCATGTTGCGGGGTGTAATGGTTTTGGTGTTATAATTAGAATTAGAGATAAGCGAAGGGAATCCAGTGAATCAAAATTCGCTGCGAATCGGGCCATCAATTCACTTTGTTCTGCAAAGCAAATTCCCGCCAATTGGAAATCTGCAAAAAAAAATATGATGGCCGCACTTGCTGTCTGGAGCATCACTGGGCGGTAGAAAGGGATTAACCATAATCCCTAGCACCTGTCCAATCAGCTGCAGGCCCCTCTGTGATGTCATCACAGAGAGAGCAGTTAGAGCAGAGCAGGGAGAGACTATTAGAGTGATATAGGGACAGAAATGGTGGAATGGTGGAAATTGGATAGTTGACTGGCTGATTGACATTTTTTTTAATTTTGATTTTCGGGTTTTTGACACTTTTACAACAACATGCTTTAACAAATTCGCCCTTCTGTAACAGTCCCAGTATTGTAGCTACTATAGTTTTGGTTATTTTAATGAAATTTGACCAAAAATTTGCGACGTTTGCAAAACAAATTTCCGGCTGCTTCACTCATCTCTAATTAGTATTGAGAGAACTTGACGAATTGCTCGAGTTCAGAAACGTTCTCGGAACCTGAACGCATTAAATTCCTGGTGGCTGGAGAAACAGCTCTAGAGAGTCCTGGATACAGCCATAGGCCATTTCTATGTTTTCCTGAAAGCCCTAGAGCGGCATCCAACTTCTCCAGCAAATGCCAAGTGTTCGAATTGGAAAAAGGTTGCTGAAGGCGAATAGTCTGGCACTCAACACTAGTTATAATTTAATGTGTATAAGCATGAGCTTCTACTCTCTCCAATTGCAGATCTAGATTCAATGGCCGATAGAACTATTATTCTTTTTCCTCACAGGAGAGCTTATTTCTCTCCTCCCCACTGAAAACAAATACATTTTGCCGAACCAAGCACTCAGAGCGTGTGTATGGACAGGAGGATGACAGATATTGTAATTGTATGCCCCCCCTTAAGATGCCTCCACCAGTCGATGAAGGTCTGTCCCATCAGAATACACCTTATTCTATAAGATGCGGTTGTCCCCTTTCTTTTGGATCCAGCAGCTACATCCCATACAGGACTGTGTGCTAAATACCATTATAAATACTAATATCATACAACGCAATATATGGAAGAAGTCTTCAAGGTGAACCCATAGTCTACAAATAACAAACATCTCCCAGTATGAAAAATGGCCAAAAACGTTGATCAGGCAACATGAATATGGAATCGTTGATCCAATATTCAAGTTATAGTTGTCAGGATTTACTCAGATCTTGGAGACACCGGAGAGATCTTCTGAGACTTTACAGATCTAAATATCTGCAAATTATTCATAGAGTAAACATTTCACAAGAAAGATGAACTATGGGTCTTGGTTGGTATGGATAGTTCCAAACTAGACGCTTGAACAGGTATTTTACTGGTATTCTAGTTATTTATGGACCCGGACCATTCCAAATAGTAAGGGTTAATTTTCAGACTAGACTCGAGTAATGAACCCCATTGAAATCAATAAGAAACTCGAGCATTTAACCAAGTGCCCTCTGCTTGGCAGAGCAAAGGGGGCCTGGTTCATCTTCAAGGAGTTCTAATGTGTCCTGCAGTAACCTATTGCATTCTTTCATTCAAATTTTTATATATTTCATTTACACATCCCTTCAAGGGCTGAAATATACAAAAATTAGAACAAGAAAATGCAATAAGTTGCTGCAAGACACATTAGAACCCCAGCTGTATGCCGTCAATTGATTGCATGCTGCCGGAGTTCTAATGTGTTTCGCAGTAACCAGAGCAGTACAAGGTGCTTGGTCAAGAATAGTGCCTGATGCTCGATCGAAGACTATGCTTGAAAGGGTATGCTTGCTCAACACTACTTAACATTAAAACTGATGGGAAATGTGTATGAATGACTGTGGTGGGATCTGAGTGCTGGGACCCCTGTGATCTCAAGATTGTGTCCCAAGACAAATTCCAAGTCAACCATCAGAATAAAAGGCGCATACATTGCTGCTCCAATCATTGCCTTTGTAAGCTGCTGAAGATCGCCATGTACAGTACTCAACTATCCCCAACTATAGACAATGAATGGCGGTGCACATGCAACATTACTTCTCCATTCCAATCAACTATAGAGATATACATGGCCCACAGCGCACAATAGCGCCAGTCGTTTTATCACCACAGTGATCAAATAAAGCCGTCTACTGCCAATCCCCGCGTGTGTGTGTGTGGGGGGGGAGACCCTGATCGGAGCAACGGGAGGAGATTTGCCAGCTGGAAGTCCAGTAAAGCAGAAGCTCCAGACATCAAGGTGCTGATAGGCTAGAGGAAATCTAACGCATTAAGGATGATGGCAACAGTAGGTCATTAAAGAAAATTTTTTTATTGCAGGATTATGTGTTTTGAGGTTACCCTCATCACCATTTGATGGATCTGATTTAGAGGGCAACCTCGAAACGCGTCATCCTGCAATATAAAGTTTATTTTATATGAACCCCGCTCCCCATCATCCTTGATGCGGTAGATAACCTTTAGCTGTTCAGCACCTTGATGTCCCAGACTGCTGCTTCACTGGACCTCCAGCGGGCAAAACGCCATTCCAATGAGAGAATTGGTACCCCATTCTCGAGATTGCAGTGCATTCAAGCTATCAACTCCTCTGTAATGCTGTAAATAAGGCATAAGTGTTAATGGTAGACCACCTGACAGTAAACACGAGTGATCAGGCCAACCACTAACTACCATGCACCCAATCTTAAGCCACCATTAGAGATGAGTGTAATTCGAGCATGCTCGAGTCAGAATAGCCGTTGTTGTCTACTTGCAATACGGCCGTGATTAATCCTTTACCTATATTGTGCTGCAGGCTAAGGGAATCCCAGCCGGAGTGTATACACATAGTATACACTCCGGCCATTGTGTGCAGCAGAGAATTCGGATGTGGGCGTCCACGGATGCGCCCGCATCCGAATTCAACTGCCGGTGTCTTACTATGTGGGAACATAGCCATAGGCTGCATGCTCGAATTGCGCTCATCTCTAGTCACCATCCATCAGAAGGAATAGAATGTTGCCTCTATGGCTAAAGACGGCTAAGCACAGTCTCAAAGAGAGTGAACAGAAAGTAAAAAGTATATAAAAAAATAAAAATAAAAGGATGAATGAAGAGTAAGAAGTGTTAGTGAATTAGAGACTGGGAACACAGAGCAGTTTTGTGAAACCCCCTAGAAGCTTGGAGGTTAATAAACCACTTTCTTATCTATTTTAATGTTATCAAATTCCAAAGGAAAGAGCTCAGGGCTGGGAGTTTGCTTTCTCAATTTCCATATGTTGCAGCTCAGGAGCAGGAGAGACCCCAGCACCCTGTGACTATCTGTCTCCGCAGCTAAAGGTAACAAGCTCTTTTGTCTTTTTTGTTTTAAATGAAAATTATTCTGTGGTTGTTTATGAAAAATAGTTATATTAGTAGTTGGTGACAGGCGGCCATCTTGAGCGGGAAGGGGGGGTAGATACGGCTCTTATTTTTTATTTAACAATTTAAAAATAAGCAAAAAAGAAATTAAAAACTTACAATAGTATTAACTTAATATTATTGATAGTAATAGTATGAAATAAAAGAGTTTAAAAATAGAAAACATTTATAGAAAATAAAGATTATCCAGAATTTTTTATGAGTGTATGCTCAAATATTCTAGTAAATTATTATTATTATTATTATTATTATTATTATTATCAATAATAATAATAACTAATATTTGTTGAAACATTATCTCACTTATACAATGACCTGTCTTCCTCAGAACAAAAAAGACCAAACATTTAATATATATATATATATATATATATATATATATGTTAATGCTTCCCCTGACAAAACAACTTAAAATGCCATTAAAAAAAAATCATAACACTGAAAAAGTTATGCAGTTGATTATTAAATTTAAATTCAAATTTTAAATGTTTTGAACTTTAAATTAATAAACTTACTGCCTTCATTCGTATATATTTTAAATGTATGTACAGGATAAGAAATATAAGGGGGAAATGTATCAATGATTTTGCCAAAAAAGTAGTTGAAAACTGAAGTTCTTTAAAGCAGTTTTGCTTTTGCAGTTTTGCTTAACGCTCCTAATTTTGGGTCAAAATAGAGGAAAAGCCACATATTTTTGGCAAATTAACGACTGCTGAAAAATATGTAAACAGTTTTTAACAAGGCCTCATTTACCCCCCGTAGACAAATTTCAAAGAACAAGTTTCAAAGAACAGGTCGCACTAAATTAACACTAAATTAACAATTTTTTTTCTTATCACTACAGCATATTGTAATATAAAGCTAGCTGGATGTAGCCGGCTATCAATGAAAAAAAAATATTATTATTATTATTATTATTATTATTATTATTATTATTACAAGTAAATGTTATTATTACTAAGCTAGTGTATGCCCAATAGAATAAATAATTATTTATTATTATTATTAGTAGTAGTAGTAGTAGTAGTAGTAGTAGTAGTAGTAGTAGTATTATACCAATAATCATTTTATTCTTATATATTATATTAACATTTTATTTTGTTAATTTTTAATTGTTTCAAATGTTTAAAGTGTAAACTATGTAACAAATAAAAAGTAAATAGGTAAACTTAAAGTCAAATTCAATTTAATTTTTTTTACTTTACTTTTTTTCCCTAGTTTTTTGTCACATAGAAAGCACAATGCAGTAATGATTTATATATTTAAAAAGCTATCGTCCCATTTTCTTCCAATTTGTTGTCATAAAAGTTTTTAAAATAATTAATTAAAGACCGTTTTAACCAGTAGGAGAGGTATTGTTATCTGCCATTATATAACTATAACGCTGTCGAGTACAGAACAAACTTTTTAGGGGGCAGGAGATAATGTGGCTATCAGGAGCTGTCAACTTACTATTCAGGTGTCCTTCACCCCTCCGCCTATCTCTGGTTCAATATTTGTGAATTGACATGTTCTACTAGGGGCAGTTCCCTAACATTTCAGTAAAAGTTTTGCCTGCATGTGAAATTTTTACCAGAGTCTTTTTCTGATGGAATATAATCGGTTTACTTTGATAGTTGTGCAGTGTCGGACTGGACCACCAGAGGACCAGTGAATCCTCCGGTGGGCCCCCAGCTTTAGAACCTGCACTAACACTGACTGTCATGTTGTTTCTTACTGGTTTTTCATTGGTTGGCCCTCAGGATTATTTCCTCTGGTGGGCCCCAGATACCCCAGTCCGACACTGTAGTTGTGAGTTGTGATCCTTGTAGATTTTAAGGTGATTAAATGCTCCAGTCGTTAGAAGACTTTTTAATTTTAGGATTTTTTTATGACCAATGTGGGATTACTGAGCAGGCAACAAATAAAAAGAAAGTGAACCAAAATAGTTACATGTCTGTTTATCTTGAAGGAGACAAAAAATTCATTATATCCCCCCCCAAAAAAAAAAAAAAATTGCAACCAGTTATCACCATGGTGGGGAAGTAAAAGTTATATTGGTTTTATTGGTTGAGGTTACCTGCTATGTAAAGGTTTCACTAAACTTTCAATAACTGATGGCCGAATGATCGTCCAGCCCTCAGTTATCTTTGCCGCCCACCACTCATCCTCCATGGCCGAGCATTCCTGTGTTTTCTATGGGGAGGCTCTCATTGTGGCTTATCTGTCTCGAAACAAAGAGGTCGAGCAGTGATTTTCCATCCTGTCCAACTCCTATCACTACTAACATCGTCTGTCAGTGGTTGTTTGGGTGAGCCTCATGCACCTTAGATTGATGTCCGAATCTGGTGCGAGCAGCAGATTCGGCCAACTAAAGTTTAAGGTGTATGAGGACCTTAACCCAACACATCCCCTGAAGGTGTGCATATCATAGAGGCAAACCCTGCTTGAAGAGGAGGGGACCATGACTTTTGCCAGTGGGGGGCAAGAACCTGTAAAGGACTCCTCTCTGTAAAGGAACTTCATGGATTGAAAAAAGTTTTGCAGGGAATTATGCTGATGGATCTGAAAAGGGCATTAGAAGCCAGGCAAAATTTGGCACCATAATAAAGGTCCATCATGACAACTCCATAGCTACAATAATTTGCTATTTCTTGGGGGAGAGGAGAAGTAGACCCATTTCTAATGGCCTTAATGGCTGACCAGCTGCTGAGAAACTATGAGTTTCAAATATGCTTTAAAAAAATGCAACATTTGGCAAATTGATAATTATATTAGGCATCAACAGACGTTATCAACTTTTTTTAGGAGGCAACACCATTGATGATGAATAGTTTTGTATCCTTATGAGACGAATAGCCAAGCAGCGGTCAGAGCGCACATCACTTGTACTCTGTAGTTACATAATAAAGACAAGAAGGGGGGGGGCAGGGGTGATAACTCCTGATCTATGGCCAGTAGTGGGTAAAAACATTTACACGTGATGGTTTTGTATGCTAGTGGTAAGAAATAGCTATGTGACCAAAAAATTATTACACCCCATATTACTAGGTATAGCTAGGTGTGCTGCAAACTATTTCCCAGAGGAGCCACATTGTGTCATCAGACAAAGACTCCAAACACTGATATAGAAAAATACTGCACTATAGTGTAACAGTCCCCATACATCTCTAATAACTGACAGCTGAACGATCCATACACAGGTACGTTTGGCATAGAAACGAGTTCCTGTGTTCTCTAAGGGGAGGGGTACACTGCAGTGAAAGCGCTCTGGCTGTGGCTTATCTCTCTCTCTCTGAACAAATGGGTTGGCCGTGATTTTCCATCACGTCCAACCCCTATAACCGCCAACATCATCTACCGGTAGTCGTTCTAGACAGCCCCATACACCTAGAAGGCCTCCCAGAGACGTACGCCAGGAAGAAGGTGCAGATTCCCCCCCTTCTCCTTGGCGTACGCCTCCCATGCGCCCCGCTCGCCCGATGGGCAGGCTGGCAGAACTTGCGGGGGTGTGATGAGGCAGGGAGCAGGCGTGGCCTCCTCCCTCGCCTCATTTATCATGATTTATGCCTGCTCGCAGGCGCAAATCATGACGCAAAACTACACCTGCTGGTGATCACCCTCGATAAAGCAACACGCGAAACGCGCGTCGGGTGTATGGTGAGGTGGACTCGTTTACTAAGGACATGTATGGGTAATATGTATTATTTGCGGATGGTATTTCTTTCTGTGTACTCACTGTGAGATTTATTTATTTATTGTATGCAGTACCAACCCAGTGCCCAGTATATATGTGTATATATAGGTTCCCCATTTTACTGTTATTTACTTTGTGATATAGTACCTTATATATAAGAACCTAGTTAATCCACCGCCTTCATGGGGATTTGTATTAGCTCCAGCCCCCCTGTCATGTATTTTTAATTGAAATAATTTCTTTTTGATATTCTAATAAAAGATAAGTACTTATATATACATTGGTCTTGCATTCGTAATTTTTTCTTTTGGTTTTTAACTTTGCTACCTCATTCAAACTATAGAAAGGCTACCCCCAATCCATATATATGGATGGTAGGATGGCAGTGACTTCAGTGAAATCCAGACTTATATCCAGTGACTACAGGAGGCATCTTCTCTGATCAGTTGGCCACTTTTCTTTTCCATCTGGCCAGGGCCACAACAATTGTCTCCAAAATCTACCAGAGAAACATTTAAGGTTCCTTGCTCCAGCACATATTGTAGGTTCCCTCTGTGCCTCTATATAGTAGTTAGGTCCCCCTCTGTGACTTCATATAGTAGTTAGCCCCCCTCTGTGTCCCCATATAGTAGTTAGGTCTCCTCTGGGCCCCCATATAGTAGTTAGCCCCCTCTGTGCCCCCATATAATAGTTAGGCCCCCCCTCTGTGTCTTTATATAGTAGTTAGGCCCCCCCTGTGTCCCATATAGTTGTTAGGCCCCCTCTGTGTCCCCATATAGTACTTAGGTCCACTCTGTGTCCCCATATAGCAGTTAGGCCTCCTCTGTGCCCCCATATAGTAGTAAGGCCCCCTATGTGCCCCCATATAGTAGTTAGTGTTAAAGGGAGTCTGGTCAATGAGTACCAGGCATCCTTAAATTCTATAGGGTTCTTCCTACCCAGCCTATAGGACAGGGCTTAGCAGTGTACCCCATCTAAAGCAGTTTCCAACCATTTAAGACTGATTAAGTTTAGATCACCCAAGAAGTTACATTATTATTTACAGCCAAAAGGTATAAAATATTCTTGGGACAAACCCCTATGAAGACATGTTTTGACCTGCCATCATATGGTGCATACATAAACTGGCTGCTGCATTGTATAATAGACATTCAACCATGGGTGAATTTGGGTGAAGAGAGCAAGTCTGCTGAGTTCTGGTTGCCAGGACTGGTGTTACGGTACTGAAAACTGCCCTCGTCCACCTATACATATTGTTCATGTCCTAAGTGGGGACGTCATCTACATTATACATTGGGATAAACCACTTTCACATCACTTAACATAACTAAAAACAAAACTAATGTAAAACACCACAACATATTATCCGCGAATCCATCTGTAAACCTCTGTCAAAGATCATGACTTAGTACAGTCCGGGATGAGAAAGGGAGGAAGAGTCGGGACCAAAGACGCTCCACAGGGAATAATCTCCTGATCCATCACCGAGCGCAGAACGGCTCTGCTTCATCTCTGAGATCATTCATAATGGTTTTATGTGTAAATAAAAGCGTCATGGGCAGCCGGGATTTGGTACAATTACCCTTTGCATGTTTTATTTGTACTTAAAGTGTCTTAAGGGGCTTATTGGAGAGTTAACAAGCAATAAGTCAAGTTTTACAGCAGCAAATCCCTTAACCTACGATTCACCTAAACAGAGAGTTCATCAAAGGCGGAGGCCGTGGTGATGTAGATAGAAGTTTTATATATGTACTGCTATAGGCTATGTTCACACAAGGTCAAAAATATTGAAAAGGCGGACGATTTTCATATTTAGAAAACATCAGTTTTTACCGCGATTTAACTGACTGCAGTGGCAATGCATTGAAGTCAATGAGAAGACGGACGTCCAATGCACACAGTGATTGAATAACGGACGTTTGTGCCTCGGGCGTCAAAACAATGAACATGATCATTATTTTCGGACGTCTTTTGCAAACAGCGGATGTTTTTTATTAGTTGTTCACACACAGTTTTTCTTTTGCCACCGTTCAACAGTCTTTTCAATTAAGCCGCACCCAGAGGGCAATTAGTAACTCCAAACTAAAATAATGTGCAAACACCAGTCATTGCACTAAGGGGAGGCTAGACAGCTAAATAACGTCCGTTATTTTAGCCTCAAAATAACGGACGTCATGTTAAACGGAGCTCAAAAGACGTTGTGTGAACATAGCCATATACTGCACCCAGGAATACTTATACCTCTGATATAAAGAGCTGCCCCCCCCCCCCCCCCCCCGATCAACTGGTATCATAAAGGTATATAGATTTGTAAATTACAATTACTTCTATTTAAAAATCTCCAATCTTCCAGTACTTATCAGCTGCTGTACATCTTGCAGGAAGTGGTGTATTCCTTCCAGTCTGACACAGTGCTCTCTGCTGCCATCTCTGTCCGTGTCAAACTTATTTGCGAGCTAGAATTGAAGAAAAAAAAGTCAAATTTGTGGAGTGTTCGTCTTTTTTTGAGTTCACATAATAACTTTATCCTGACGGTGACAAATTTATATAGTTTTTATTTGGTGTTCATAAACGTTGAATGTCTTAACATTAACCCCTCCATGACCACAGGTCATTGATGCGCGGATGTCCAGGTGACAGTGTTCTCCTCCTCACCTTCTAATAACCATAACGTTCTTATTTATTGCCCTACAGGGCTGGTTGGGACGTTATTTTTTTGCATCACAATCTCTCGTTTTTATTGGTGTAAAAGAACATTTTGGACTTTCTGCATGATCGCTGCTTCCTGTCATTATACCGGTTCCAGGGACACTAATGTGTGTGGGTCTGATCACACTAAAGCGGCCCCCCACACACTAAAACCCTTTCATATCAGGAACATATATATATATATATATATATATATATATAGACAACAGCAGTAGAAACATATGGTTAATATGCTTACCAGTACTAGGAACTATGTGCATGAAATTCTTTGAATTCAGTGGTGTTAAAGGAGCACTCCATAAACTCTCTTTTTACTTATATAGAGCAGCATAGGCATATGACTACTATACTACTAGAGAATATTACACAGGTTGTATATGCCTTGTGCTTACCTATTTTATCTGATGTGGCAGGAATGGAGTTTTAGCCATATTGATTACTATTTCCATGCTGACATGATTTTCTAACGTGGCCTACATCTCCAACGTTGCCGCTGGCTTTCCAGGGAGAAGGGTGGATACAGTAGCGGATTATAATAGGGGCGTTTTGGGCGGCAGCCCGGGGCCCTGAGCTCCTGGGGGGCCCATGACCACCCAAAAAGACTTATACTTTCAATGGTCTCCTGGCTACACTTCTGCCATGATTTGCAAAAAATCACAGTTTTTTTATGGCAATTTTGCACAAATCAGGACATCATGACATTATCTATCCTGTACTATGAACGTCAGGCTAGTGCCGCCATAGTTACAGTGGGGTGGGGGGGCCCAGGCATGGTGAACAGCCCGGGGCCTATGGTAAAGTTAATCCGCCCCTGGGTGGATACCTTAATAAGGTAAATCTTATCACCAGAAAAGCTTAAAGAAGACCTGTAACCTGCCCCCCCCCCCCCCCCTGTGCCGGGGTGACAGGCTCCCGACCCCCAGCTAGATCCCCTTATACTAACCTCATCCCACCGAGTCCTGCTCCCGGAGCCGGTCCCGGGACAGAGATATCCTGGTCAGAAGCCAGAGCTTGCGCTGTGGAGATAGGTCCAGCGTCCATAGAGAATAAATGGAACTCATCTCTGCAGCGTGCGCATGGCTCCATTCATTCTTTATGGCCGCCGGACCTATCTCCACAGCGCGAGCGCCGGCTTCTGACCAGGATATCTCCATCCCGGGACCAGCTCTGGGAGCAGGACTCGGCGGGATGAGGTCTGTATAAGGGGATCTAGCTGGGGGTCGGGAGCCTGTCACCCCGGCACGGGGGTGACAGGTCTCCTTTAAAATCCTGATCCCATAGAGATAGCATCCACGTACAGATAGAGCTGGGTGGGGAGGGGTTTAGGAACGGCCAGAATTAGTGTTGAATGGCCTTGCTGAACTGTACGGGTTCGGCAATGTGCTCAGCAGCTTGACAAGTTGGACCATAGGCAGTCCTGGAAAACATTGATACAGCCATAGGCTATAAGCTGTATCCATGTTTTTCTGGCAGCCCTAGAGCCGCATCCAACTTCTTCAGGCAGTGTGAGGTAAATGTAAATGTTTTGCAGGATTCCGTAGGGTGGCATCCAACTTCTTCAGCCACTGGGACTCAGAACATTGGCGAACCTAAACAGTTCAGCAAGTCCATCCAACACCAGTGATGATGTCCTCTAGTAGAAGTCAGCTGACGCATTAACCAATTCTGGTGGTGTAAGTTCTGATCACATGACCCAGCTACAGAAATGAAATGTAAAGGTGCATATGAGCTGGAATGATACAGAGGACACTGTAGGAATAGTGGAGGTGGTTGTGCATTATATAGGCAAAAAAACTGTAGTTTTTCTTTAAAAGGTCTTCAGATTGGGGAAATACAACCAGAACAACAACGAAACCCATCAGATTCCTGGCGTCATTGTCCTGTTACATAACCCAGTTTTAGCCAAGATTTAGCTTTAGGATAGACAACCCTACAGTAGATTCTAAAATACTTTTGTATGAAGAGCAGCTCATGGTCAACTCAATGACTGCAAGATGCCCAGGTCCTGTCATCCCTCCTCCACCACCATGCTGTTCCATCAGTAAGAGGTGTTGGTGACGATATACTGTGCTAATTATTACCAAATGTATTATGGCCAAACATCTCCACTCTGGTCTCCTCTGTCCTAAGGACTTTGCCTAACAAGTCTTGTGTTTTTATTAAAATGCAGGTCTGCAAACTTAAGGAATGGCGCCATGTTCTTTATATAGAGAAGAGTCTTTCTCCTGGCAACCATTCCTAACAAGCCATACGTGTTCAGTCTCTTTCTATTTGTATAGTCATGAACTTGGACATTTAACATGCTGAGACCTGTAGAGTCTCTGGCATTGCACAGTCTGACCTCGGGGTGAATATGCTGGGGCTTCCATTCCTAGGATGATGGTCCAATGTCTTGAATGGTTTCCACTTGTGAATAATTATTCTCACTGTAGAATAATAGACTTGACATTGTTTGAAAATGGTCTTATAACCCTTATAGGCGGCAGCAACAACTATAATATAATTACTAATGTCTTTCCTCCTTCACCACATCTTTTATTATTTCCCTATATGTAAAACCATTGCATCTAAAGAGGGTATATTTTCTTGTCCTCATGACCGTAACCATATTGTGGGGGAAAACTCTGCACATGATGCATGTGACAGGTATGTACAGTTGTGCTCAAACCCCATACCCCAGCTGAATTTTTGTTTTCTTGTCCTTTTTTGAGAAAAAATGATTAATAACACAAAAAACTTTTTTTCCACTCGTGGTTAGTGATTGGGTGAAGCCATTTATTGTCAAACCATTGTGCTTTCTGTTTTTAAATCATAATGAAAACCAAAAAAATTCCAAATGACCCTCATCAAAAATTTACATACCCCAGTTCTTATTACTGTATATTGCCCCCTCTAACATCGATGAAGTCTTTTGTGGTAGTTGTGGATGAGGGTCTTTATTTTCTCAGATGGTAAAGCTGGCCATTCTTCTTGGCAAAAAGCCTCCAGTTCCTGTAAATTCCTGGGCTGTCTTGCATGAACAGCATGCTTCAAATCTCCCCAGAGTGGCTCAATGATATTGAGGTCAGGAGACTCAGATGACCACTCCAGAACATTCACTTTGTTCTGCTGTAGTCATGACAACCAAAAACATCCAAATTACCCTGGTCAAAAGTTTGCATACTCTAGTGATTTTGGCCTGATAACATGCACAGGAGTCGACAAAAATTTGAGCCACAACTGCCAGAGAAATTGTTTGGGGTGCAAAAAAAACCCCCACAAATAACATCAGCTAAAATACAGGACTCTCTGAAAACTAACGGTGTGGCCGTTTCAAGATGCACAATGAAAAAAAAGAAAGCTGTTACTGTGCAAATGCCATAAAGTATCCCGCCTACAATGCGCCAAACAGCACAGGGGCAAGCCTCAAAACTTCTGGAACAAGGTCGTTTGGAGTGATGAGACCAAAACTGAACTTTTTGGCCACAACCATAAACGTTACATCTGGAGAGGTGTCAGCAAAGCCTATGATGAAAGTAAAACCGTTCCTACTGTAAAGCACAGGGGTGGTTTGCTGATGTTTTGGATATGCGTGAGCTACAAAAGCACAGGAAACTTAGTCAAAGCTGAAGGAAAGATGAATGCGGCATGTTATTAGCAAATAATGGAGGCAAATTTGCACTCGTCAGCCCGGAAGCTGCTCATGGAACGCACTTGGACGTTCCAACATGACAACAATCCAAAACACAAGGCTAAGTCGACTTACAGTCATTGGCTACAGCAGAACAAAGTAAAGGTTCTGGAGTGGCTATCTCAGTCTCCTGACCTCTATATTATTGTGTCACTCTGGGGAGATCTCAAGTGCCCAGTTCATGCAAGAAGCCCAGGAATATACAGGAACTGGAGGCTTTTTGCCAAGAAGAATGGGCAGCTTTACCATCTGTGAAAATAAAGACCCTCATCCACAACTACCACAAAAGACTTCAAGCTGTCATTTATGTTAGTAGGGCAATACACGGTATTAAGAACTGGGGTATGTAAACTTTTAATCAGGGTCATTTGGATGTTTTTGGTTGTCATTATGATTTAAAAAGAGAAAACACAGTGGTATGACAATAAATGGCACTAACCATGTGTGGAAAAAAGCAAACATTTTGCTGGGGTATGTAAAGTTTTTAACATAACTGTATCTGTCCGCTGTATGATGTATGTGACATGTATGTATCTGTCCGGGGTAGGAATGCTCTGCACATGATGTATGTGACATGGGGGACAGTGTCTGGCAGACAGGATCTGACTATCAGCCTCTGCTCTCTATCTGCAGGAACTGTAAACCTCCAGGCGTCAGTCTGCGGCTCGGGATATTCAGCCCAAACGTGTCACCCGCATGAAAAGAAACAGACTAATGAGGAAATAATTACTGGAAAACGCCTATAAGTCACCAGACACTTCCAGCAGGCACCTGTGTGTCCACAGAGCGCGGCTGACTCATTACACACAGCACTGCTGGAGGACTACACGTCCCAGCAGACCCTGACAGACACACACTGCAAAGCACCATTTATCTCTGACGTCCAGAGAAAGCAATGCAACATCTACCATCTGTATTTCTTAATGCACAGGCTGTGAGAGGACTACATGTCCCAGCACACCCTAATTACCATAGATCATAGTGCAGATATGTAACTTAATATGGTGCATCAGAACTACTGATCCCAGCAGATTGTGATGGCCTCATGACCTGCAGTCACATGACTTAAAGGAGAAGTCCGGCGAAGTATTGTATTGCCCCCCAAAAGTTACACAAATCACCAATATACACTTATTACAGGGAATGCACATATAGGGGGAGATTTATCAAACATGGTGTAAAGTGAAACTGGCTCAGTTGCCCCTAGAAACCAATTAGATTCCACCTTTCATCCCTCACAGACTGTTTGGAAAATAAAAGGTGGAATCTGATTGGTTGCTAGGGGCAACTAAGTCATTCCTACTTTACACCATGGTTCATAAATCTCCCCCAAAGTGCTTTATTTCCCTGCATTGACTACTGCATCAAGACTTCACTTCCTGGATAAAATGGTGATGTCACTTCCTGGATAACATGGTGATGTCACTTCCTGAATAATATGGTGATGTCACTTCCTGGATAACATGATGATGTCACTTCCTGGATAACATGATGATGTCACTTCCTGGATAACATGATGATGTCACTTCCTGGATAAAAATGGTGATGTCACTTCCTGGATAACATGGTGATGTCATGACCCGACTCCCAGAACTGTGCTGGCTGTGGCTGCTGGAGAGGACGATGGCAGGGGGACACTGAGGGACACAGGGCACTGGAGGGACACTGAGCATCCCTCTGCCATCATCCTCTCCAGCAGCCACAGCCCGCACAGCTCTGGGAGTCGGGTCGTGACATCACCATGTTATCCAGAGAGTGACATCACCATGTTATCCAGGAAGTGACATCACCATGTTTTCCAGGAAATGACATCACCATGTTATCCAGGAAGTAACATCACCATGTTATCCAGGAAGTGACATCACTCTGTTATCCAGGAAGTGACATCACCATGTTATCCAGGAAGTGACATCACCATGTTATCCAGGAAGTGACATCACCATGTTATCCAGGAAGTGAAGCCTTGATGCAGTAGTAAGTGCAGGGAAAAGAGCACTTTATAAGCATTTCCTGTAATAGGTGTATATTGGGGATTTGTATAAATTTTGGGGGAAATACAATACTTTAATAAAAATTTTCGACGGACTTCTTCTTTAAAGTCTGTGGCCCCTAATGTTAATGTGTGGTGTCACATAGTGCTCTATCATCATCACTCCCTCTATCATCATCATATACCTCATTATATAGCCTCATCCATATACCTCATCATATAGCCTCAGTATATCGCAGAAAATGGCCCACAGCACACCGGTCTTCAAAAAACAAACGTGTTTATTTTCTCACAGCCTCAGTATATCTCTATATACCCTCACTATACCCCCAAATATCACACTATTTACCACACTGTATGCCCTCAGTATCTGTCCCTATACCTCACTATATACAATTACTATACCTTCATATATCTCAGTAAACAGCCTCACTATATCTCTATATACCTCACTATATACCCTCACTATACCTTCATACAGCTCATTATATACTCTCAGTATACCTCTGTATACCTCACTATACCTCCATATACAGTGGTGCCTTGGATTACGAGCATAATTGGTTCCGGGAATGAGCTTGTAATCTAAATCCACTCTTAAACCAAAGCAAAACTTCCCATAAGAAATCACTGAAATGCAGACAATTGGTTCCACACCCCAAAAATAATGATTTTTTTTTAATTCTGAATAACATGTAAAACTAATAAAACAAAGATTTAGAAATAGCTGAATGTCATATTATAAGTTACTGTACAGTAAAGCAATCAGCATGTGGAATATAATGTACAGTAAGTGCATAAGCCTGATAACACAGCAGCAATTTGTAGATACAGGATGGAACTGCAGATCCTCATAATGGAGAGGATGGGAAACACAGGGGCTGACAGAGACTGTAGGGAATATGAAGGAATGAGCAGGGCAGATGTGGGCACACATGCATCTCTCTCTGTCCGGGGGGAGAGGGGGCTGGGTTACTGCTACGGAGAGATTACCTCCACAGTCCTGTCCCCTGATGTAAGCCCCAGCCTGAAGTGGATCTGCTATGATTTGGAAGGTGAGAGAGACTTCCTGGGTCAGAGTACAGGGCTGTAGACCCCGCTATGCAGACCACGCCCCTCCCCCGCTCCGCCTCCCACAGGGAGCTCTTAAACCAAAGCAATGCTCTTAAACCAAGTCACAATTTTGAAAAACTGTGAGCTCTTCTTGCAAAACGCTCTTAATCCAAGTTACTCTAAAACCAAGGTACCACTGTACTTCACTATACCTCCATATACCTCACTATATACCCTAAGTATACCTCAATATGCTTAATCATATACCCTCAGTATACCTACAGATATCTCATTATATACCCTCAGTATATCTCATTATTTACCTTCAGCATATCTCTATATATCTCATTATATACCCTCAGCATACCTTCATATACCTCACTATATACCCTCACTGTACCTCCATATACCTCATTATATAGGCTCACTGTACCTCCATATACCTCCCTGTATACCCTCAGTATACCTCCATATATCTCATTATATACCTTCACTATATACCCTCACTATGCCTTCCTATACCTCACTATATACCCTTAGTATACCCCCATACACCTCATTATATACCCTCACTATACCTCTATGTACCTCACTATATACTCTCACTGTACCTCCATATAACTCATTATATAGCTTCAGTATACAGCTCTATATACCTCATTATATCGTATCTCTATACCTCTGTATACCTCATTTATAGTTTCCTAGTACCACACTATATACATATGTATACCTTATACATATATTCCTTAATAATAATAGTAGCCTCAGTATAACTTATTATCTGCATACCCTATATCCAGCATCAGTATTCCTCAGTATACAGCCCTACCATACACAACATCCAGGCTCAGTATATCACGATATACCTCATTACAGAGGGTCAATATAATGCACCATGAAGCCTCAGTATTACACAATATACATCACTATACAGCTTTTACATGTCATCTGGTTATTATATAGCATCAGTATACAGTATATCTAGCCTCAGTATACACTATATACATCACTATACAGCTTTTACATGTCATTATTATATAGTCTCAGTATACAGTATAGCTAGACTCAGTATACACTATATAGAGCTTCAGTACATCTCTATATGCCACTATATTGCCTCTGTATACCTCTATATACCTCATTACACAACCTCAGTATATCTGGTTACATAGTCTCAGTATAACACAATGTATCACTGCCTCTCATACAGTAACTGATGCATTACAGGTCATTCCTCTCCTTATAGTTACACTGTGAATACATATATTTATTGAATTATTATTACTATTACTATTTTTACATATTATAACCTCGAGATATATATACACACACACACACACACACACACACACACACACACACACACACACACACACATATATATATATATATATATATATATATATATTTTATTTATTTATTTTTTTTTATTGTCACTAAATAATTCCCCCCTCATTCAATGCAAATTCTAAGCATCTATTTATACATCTATATACTAATGTATATATCTACACACACATATACTATACAGATATATATATATATATATATATATAATATATCACATACATACACATGGATACATTTGTCGGGTGTCGGGTGCAGCTACAATGTATCCAGTACATGGTGCTTATATCTGTATATGTTGGATGTCAGTACTGGTCAGTATTATGGAGGACCCCCCAGTGATAGTGCAGCCCCTCCACCCCAGGGATGACCTGCAGGGGGTCACTGTACTCATCATATTATCATACTATCCAGCCAGGGGACAGGTACCAAATACTGAAATATTCCATTCCTGTAACATATAGTATATCTGATTCGTAGTATTTTTGTTAGTATTACTTGCTACACTGTTATACTTGATAGTAGTTGCAAATTATTATAATTAGAACTGGTAGAAAAAAAAATTAATGTTATTATTATAATCTAAATATTATAAACGAAATTGTATAGAAGGGAAGGACTTTTTATTTCATTTCCATAATTGTTCAATTGAAATAATTATATTTTATTAAACTGATTAAATTGTGACAATTTTTACTATTAGGATGATGATTTAAAGCTTTAAGGAACAGTATTTATAGTATTAATCTTTCTTAGGATTTTCTATAGTACATTCTAAATCTAATGATAATAGTAACAATTCTAGATTACATTCACAATGTAATTATTCTGTTTATAGTATTCTGAATTCTTTCAATGTTTATATTAAAGTAATAACAACAACAACACTAATAAGTAATAATAATAATAATAATAATAATAATAATAGCAATAATAATATGGCTGACATTTAATGTTTAATATTTAATTGGGAAATTTCTTAATATAATGAGGATTAATAGGACAAAAACATAGTAAAAATAAGTATAACATAAAAAAAATGTAAAAAATTCTTCACATTTACAAAGCAGTGTTGATAACAATTTACCATGAAGTATATATCAATGTTAAAGCATGTTATCATTGATCATTATTTATTATTATTATTATTATTATTATTATTATTATTATTATTATTATTATATTTGGAGTAATATTTCTATTATGAGCAGTTACTTTTACAAAATATTTGTTACAAAATAGCCTTCAAAAATATTCTATTAATATTACAAGACACTGATTGCTTATTAGTAACTATACTCACATATATAGTAATTACAGTTTTTATACTATAACAACGAAACTATTATAAATTGTTCACATTTAAGATAAGAAAGGAATTAGGATTTTTCAAAAGATACAACAAAAAAATGTAAATATAAAATATCAATTAAACTTGTATAATTTAAAAGTAATAATAATACCAATAACAATGATAATATGTATATCTATCCATCTAGTGTTTAGAAAAAAAAAGAGAGAGAGAGAGAGATTACTACTACTTAACACTATAATTATAGTCCAGCACCTACAGAAATGCATTCTGGGATGCCGCTATGTTATGATACTGTCCAGTACTGTAGACAGTGAAAGTACCTGGCATGGCATAATCCCTTTATAATAGTATAGTACAACCGAGAAGTAAAGCATAAACTGATCCCTTCTTCTGTATGTATTTTAGTAAAGTAATTCCCCTCCTAGGCCCCGCCTGCAGGACATTTTGTTGCACAACTGATTGATTTTTAGCGATTGAGCGTAATCCACCGACCGCCATTATTCATCACTTTCCATAAAGTGACAAGAAAAGTTGTGTAAAGTACAGAGAAAAGTGGGTGTGGGGTGGTGGTGGTGCAGTTTACCAGGAGGGGGGAGGGCTACAGAGCTTTTTCATCAGAAGTTGTCACAAATTTTGACTCAGATGTAGATTTCTCTATGTATGGCACAACTTGTTTCAGGTTTTTTTTGGGGGGGGGGGGGGGTTAGACTAACATGAAATACTGGAGAATGTTTATTTGCTTTCCTGTGTTTTGCTCAAAAATTGAAAAAACTATTTACAACTTTTTATCACTGAAGAAAAAGGTTTGTAATCTGTGTAACCAAAGCCTTACTATAATAAAAGAAGTGGTGTGTATGGTTATTGTGGTCGTTGTTGCATTTGTTATTATATTATTTTGATATTGATTATTATTATTATTATTATTATTATTATTATTACAATACAGTATTATTAATAAAAAATAGAGTTGGCTAGGTGCACACATAGTATTTCGGTCAATATTTCGGTCAGTCAGGGCAAAATTATAATGGAAAGATTTTCACAGTCTGGCTATGTTCACACAACGTTTTTTTCAGCTCCGTTTAAAATGACGTCCGTTATTTTAAGTCTAAAATAACGGACGTCATTTAGCAGCCTAGCCTTCCCTTAGTGCAATGACTGGTGTTTGGAATTACTAATTGCCCTTTGGATGCGGCTTAATTGAAAAGTCTATTGAATTTAATAGTTAAAACAGAGAAAGAACGGTGAGAAAAGAAAAACTTTGTGAACTACTAATAAAAAACATCTGCTGTTTGCAAAAGACGTCCGAAAATAATGATCATGTTCATTATTTTGACGTCCGCGGAAAAAACATTTGTTATTCAATACACTGTGCGCATTGGACGTCCGTCTTCTCATTGACTTCAATGCATTGCCATTGCAGTCAGTTAAATTGGCCGCCTTTTCAATATTTTTGACGTTGTGTGAACATAGCCTTTTCCTGATTTCAACCCACTCCTGGTTTTGGTTGAAAAAAAAACTGACGTTCACACGTTCAGTAGTTTTTCAGGATTGTATATGATGTCTGCAATTTTCATCCACAAGTCGCAAAAAAATCATCCATAATGTATTCATAATCCATATTTTTCGCAGATCACCAAAAAAGGGGAAGGGGCCGCAATCGTACGAGAGCTTGTCAGTAATTTTTACAGATTGTGGATCCATGAATCTAAGGACAGTGTGAACAACCCTAGGCTATGTTCACACAGTGTAAAAGTATGGCCGTTATTGGCATCGGCAACAATGGCCGTACTTTGTGCAGTATGGAACACTGCCTTATCTTCTATGGGATCCCGGCCGGAGCGTATACACATCGTATACACTCCAGTTGGGATCCCATGCGGCGCCGCAAAGAACTGACATGTCAGTTTATTGCGGCCGCAATTTAGTGTCTCCGGCCCTTGCTTCATTGTGTGCTATGGGGAGTTCTGATGTGGGCACGCGCTGATGCGCCCCCATCAGAACTCTGCGGGCCGAAAATACTGTGTGTGAACACAGCCTTAGATGTGTCTAAGATTATCATGATGGTGGAGATAGGGTAGAAAGCACCATATTAAAGAGGAAGACTGAAGGCTGTCAGGGCATGATGGGAGTTGTAGTTTTTCAACAGCTTGACACCCCCAGGTTAGCAAACATTGCTTTACCATTCCATATGCTACAACATGGTTCTGAATTTTTGCTTCACCCTATTTTATATGATGCAGTATATTACAGGGTAGCAAATAATGCTATATTAATGGGCTATTCCCATCCACAGCTCCATTCGTTCACGGTTCTTGATATTACTTGGGGTCTGATTGGCTAGTTATGGGGATAGATGGATAAGTTTCTTAGCTAGGAATGCCCCTTTAAGTATCAGGCCATGTTCACACAACGTAAGTTGTGTATTAATCACCGTGATTAATGCGCAACTTATGTGCACTGCATTCTGAGGGAATCTCGAGCCGACTGTATACACATAGTATTCACTTTGGCCTGGATCCCTAGCGGCTGTGCAAAAAGATGACATGTCGCTTTTGTGCGGCTGCTATTCATTGAATAGCGGCCACACATCCCTGACAGGTCACACAAAGGAGTGTGTGGCTCTGGCCGCACTCTTCCTTGTGTTTAATGTTGAATTCAATGGTGTTTAATTCAGCACAAATGAAGATTATTCGGCCGATACTGCAGTACTGGCCGGGATGATCTTCATTAAAACTGAATGGCCGGTGTTTCACAATGTGTGAACATGGCCCTTCTGTGTAGTCCACCTTCACAGAAATGAGAAATGTCAATGAGTGTGACTGTACAAGTATATATATATTTCGGAGGAGATTCATCAAACATGGTGTACAGTAAAACTGGCTCAGTCGCCCCTAGCAACCAATCAGATTCCATCTTTAATTTTCCTAAGAGTCTGTAAGGAATGAAAGGTGGAATCTGATTGGTTGCTAGGGGCAACTGAGCCAGTTTTACTGTACACCATGTTTGATAGATCTCCCCCTTCATAACCCTATTACACATACTGTTCACCTACGTTTGGACCTATATATATATAATATTCATATATCATAATATTTCAGGATTCTGGGTAGTATGGACAGCATGGATGTGCAGGTGTATGTGTTGCGACACACCTATATTCCCCCAGAAAGACAAGGACAGCTTGTAGAAGAGTTATCTGCAGTCCTCTCATGGGCTGACCTGAATATCTCCTAGAATATATAGAGCGCTCTGTAAATATCGCCCAATCAATAGCCTAATAAAGTGTGCACTTTATCCTGTCTCCACAATGATGGATGCTGATCAATAGGGTCTAAGGTTAATGTGCAAAATGAGGAACCTCTAGTCCTCGACCAAAGCCAGACTCAAAAGAGCTGGTATGTATGCGATAAGGAGGAGGGGTGGAAGCCGTGCCCTGTGCTGGGTGATAATGATGATAATAATAATAATACAATTCATAGACTAATATAAACCTATTGGGAGTCCGCAGTAATGGAGGAGCAGAAAACCAAGAGCAAATAGTTGGTCTGTATATAGAGCGCTGCTCTGAGGTCAGATAGGAGTCATAGTCACAATATTACATCAAGTAGCACAAACAGCACAACGTGTTTCGGCACTATTGCTTGCTTCTTCATCAGGTTCATATATACACCTAAGATGAGGAACACCTATTAAGGGTAGAATGCCAGGCATTTCTTACATCTCCTGTACATTATATTACATCTGCTCTATATAAAGTACATTATCCTTCAACCCAAAATTCATTATGACATGATATGATATAAAAAATAGAGATAGATGATTCCAGCTCCAAAGAAAAGGTTGCGCACATTGTTGCATATGTTGTAGCGCGATTTTGTTATTCTAATTTCCGATGATTTGATACAAAGTAACAATGAAACTTCCTGACATCGGCTTGTTCTCATAGACTAATTCTTGAAATGACACTGATATAACGGAGACATGAGCTCTTCTTATGACATATTCAGCAAGTGCAACATTGTACGGGTGCTGTGTGTTCTTTTTGTGGCTATCCCTTTAATTCTTAAAGAGATTTCCAAGGCAACTCCAAGTCCTTCTATTGAGAGAAATTTTCCCATAGACTAAAATCACATTAAAAAGGAGGGTGTTGAGCAATACGCTGCTGCCTACATGGGTTTAGCTTTTCATTTAAAGTAGATTTTTACCAATTTTTTTTTAAAGCCATATATTAGTACATCTGATATTAGAAACATAACCATAATTTGGTAGTTATAATTCTTTTGATTGCAGAGATAATGGCGCTTTGTGCTTTCATTGGTGGCAGCCATATTGAAAGTGCAGCCTTATTGATCCTCACTTAAATTAGCTTTTTAGAATCTAATGATGACTTTTTATTTTGGCTGAATGTTTGGTCAAAAACAGAAGCTACTTTCTAAGAAGCTACTTCTAAATGGACAACCAATATGGCTGCACTTCCTGTTTTTAACTTAGCAAAAATGGCCACCTCCACTGAATGGAAGAATGGCTATATCTCTGAAAGTAAGAGAAATATAGTTACAAAACTTTGGAATTGGTCCTAACTTGACTAGATTTACTAATATTTCTGCAATTTTATGTTTTGGGCGGAAATCCACTTTAAGCCAAATTTCTTATAAATATAATAATATATAATATAAAGATGTTCTCTGAAGTTGTGAAGCTTGGGGTATATGTATATTGTACGATACGTTGTCAGATCATCCACTGTATAACATATAAATTCCCTAAATGTTCTCCTAATCTAAACTTTTCTAATGCGAGACATCCCGCCCCTCATCTTCCTCAGCAGCAGTGGGGCCCGTGGGTATAATACAACATGTTGTGTTAAGCAAATTACATTTTGACTTTTCGTATGACTCAGTGTCTGTCACATCTGCCTTGTATCTCACAGACCGTGAGGCTGTTCAGTGTCAGGCTTGTCACTTGTCACAACTCTGGAATGTGAGTGCTAAGTTCTCCCAAAACTGGCCGTCCTTGGGAGACTTAACATATACCCTTCACCTCATATGCACAGAACTCTCTCCATACTGACCATTACTTCTATATAGAGGCCAAATGGAAAAACTCCTTCCTAACTCTCTGTATGGTAACAATTTTGGTAACAAAAAGTTGCAAACCTTATTTAAATTTAATAAAATTCTGTCTAGTTGTAGATCTAGTGGGAAAAAAAAAATTAGACATAGAATTGGTGTTCAATGGATTCTTATGCACTTGTAAAGTCATCAGTACCAGCTGTATTACCTCAAAACTTTTTGTAATTTTTTTGAATTGTTCAAAAAGTTGGCCCTAAAGAACAAATATGGAAACCACTGAAACCATAAAAAAAAATATAAGTTAAAAAACTGCATGGAAATTGATTGGATTTGAGCTAGACCCAAGTCAATCCTATGGGTAGGCCATTAAGTCCTGGAAAATCCCTCCAGGGCCCGCAGGAAATGCAACCTCTGGACTCCTGTAATACACCTTTGAACAATGTAAATATTTCCCTTTCTTCCATATGGCTAAATATGGATCCAGAACTGCAAACAGAAAATATAATTTTATCAATATAGACCCATAGCTCTATTGAATATTGAGTGGTGAGCAGAGCTTAATGGTCTCTGCTGTATGAAGCAACGTGCCTTCATGCAACATGTACCTATGTGATTTGTAGGTCTTTTAACTTAACAAAACATTTTTCTTAAGACTAAAAAAAAAACAGCTCTTACTCGCTATGTATCTGTCTTCTTTGCAATCTGTTGTTCACTGTCTGTTGGTAGGGCAATTCTGTCTCTACCAACAAAGACAACAAGACAGAACACAGAAAACGGGCTGGTGCTTAACAGTTGTTATGTGTGAGGGTAAGGAAGGCTCTGTACCTGCAAGCTGTGTCCATTATCAGGAGGATCCACACTGTGCATGAAAAGTAAATCAAGGCTTTCCTCTCATATAAACAAGAAGCAGTTCAGTGCTTAGTGCGTCTGACTGCTCTTCCCTGTGGCCAGTCATGCACATTACTGTAAAGATTATGGCGCGTAGCTGGACAGTCCATTCGGCTCCAAATGTTAGTAAAGTATGAAGGGATGGTTGCCAAGCCAGCACTTAGCTGCCAGTGCTCGTCTATGTTTATTTGTATGAGAGACACTTGAAAGGAAAAGACCAGGGAGAGTTTATAGAAGAGGAAGACCCAGAGATATGAAGTCACCCATAAGACAATGTGCCGGGGAGGCCATGACAGGCCCTGTCCACGTGTCAGCAGCAGCCGGACATCCACCCCGGATCCCACAGAATAATCACACTGTTTACAAGTGGGAAAGGCAAAGCTATGGATTCCTATAATACTCCAGATTGTTTTACCACCGCAAGTAGCAGCTCTTGTCTCAATGACGTGTGTGTAACAAGGAGAGGGGAGGTAGCTGGGACCTCAAGGGCCAGAGGAGGAGGCTGTACCGGGGAAACCAATGACATCACATTCTACGTGATTACATCATTGTGTGCTTGTAATAGAGAAGGATTACAGAACACAATAAGCAATGATGTACCGAAAAGCTACACCAAAATGGCATGTTACATCCTGTATTACATCAGGATCTGCACTCACCATTCTGCTGGTGGGGTCACTGTGTACATAGATTACATTACTGATCCTGAGTTACATCCTGTATTATACTCCAGAGCTGCACTCACTATTCTGCTGGTGGGGTCACTGTGTACATACATTACATTACTTATCCTGTACTGATCCTGAGTTACATGCTGTATTATACCTCAGAGCTGCACTCAATATTCTGCTGGTGAGGTCACTGTGTACATACTGTACATTGCATTACTGATTCTGCGTTACATCCTGTATTATACTCCAGAGCTGCACTCACTATTCTGCTGGTGGGGTTACTGTGTACATACATTACATTACTTATCCTGTACTGATCCTGAGTTACATCCTGTATTATACCCCAGAGCTGCACTCACTATTCTGCTGATGGGGTCACTGTTTACATACATTACATTACTTATCCCGTACTGATCCTGAGTTACATCCTGTATTATACCTCAGAGCTGCACTCACTATTCTGCTGGTGAGGTCACTGTGTACATACATTACATTACTTATCCTGTACTGATCCTGAGTTACATCCTGTATTATACCCCAGAGCTGCACTCACTATTCTGCTGATGGGGTCACTGTTTACATACATTACATTACTTATCCCGTACTGATCCTGAGTTACATCCTGCATTATACCCCAGAGCTGCACTCACTATTCTGCTGATGGGGTCACTGTTTACATACATTACATTACTTATCCCGTACTGATCCTGAGTTACATGCTGTATTATACCTCACAGCTGCACTCAATATTCTGCTGGTGAGGTCACTGTGTACATACTGTACATTGCATTACTGATCCTGAGTTACATCCTGTATTATACTCCAGAGCTGCACTCACTATTCTGCTGGTGGGGTCACTGTGTACATACATTACATTACTGATCCTGTACTGATCCTGAGTTAGATCCTGTATTATACCCCAGAGCTGCACTCACTATTCTGCTGGTGGGGTCACTGTGTACATATAATGTCTGTTACTCATCGTGTTAGTTAGATTAATTCTATATGTAAACTATTATGACAGATATGGTATACAGGGGCCCTAATACAACTATACGGCAGTACACAGGATGGATAGTGTGAGCTGTTTAACAATCCCCTTCACTTCAAGGACGCCTAAAGGAACATGAGCCCATCATCAGGGTTGGCACTGCCAGGCAGGATGGCTCCTCACTATACATATGAGGACTGGCACATGACTGCGGCTGCCGCCTCTCCTCCCACACAGGCCAGATAGCAGCAATGCAAGTGATGTATAAGGCTGGGTTTACATATATAAGTTGGCATCAGTTGCGTTTTTGCCTAAAAACTGACCACAACTGATGTTACAACTGATGCCAAAAATGCATCAGTTGTGATCAGTTTTTCTATCCGTCTTTTCATTAAAAACCATCAGTTGCCATCAGTTTCCATCAGTTGTCATCAGTTGTCACAAGTTGCGCTCATCAGTTGACATTTTTTTCCCCAGTATGTTTTCCTGTCATTTTCAATGGGATTTGCGGGGGAGCGCACGGGGGCTATATACTAAATTGGGGGAGCTCACAGGGGGGCTATATGGGAGGGGGAGAGCGCACAAGGGGGCTATATGGGTGGGGGAGAGCGCACAGGGGGGCTATATGGGAGGGGGAGAGCGCACATGGGGGGCTATATACTATTGGGGGAGAGCGCACAGCAATGCTGTATACTAATTGGGGGAGAGCACACAGGGAAGCTAAATATTACTGGGGGGGCAACAGGGGGGGCTATATACTACTGGAGGAGAAACAGGGGGGGCTATATACTACTGGGGGACCAAGGGGGGACTATAGGGGAGGGGGAGAGCACACAGGGGGAGATATATGTTTATTTTGTGTACTATTTGCCTGAACGCCGGATGCCAGAGCCGAACGGCATGCGTCCTGCCCGGCGAGGCATCCGGCGCTCTATTCCATTGTATTGGTGCGGCGCCGCATCACCGGAGCGGCGGTCCGCCAGGACGCTGCAAGATGCGTCCTAACGCACCGACGGTCCGGCGATGCGGCGGCCACTAGTTCACGCCGCACATTTTGAACGATCCCATTGAAAACAATGGGATCAGTTCAAAGATGCGTTTCCCTCCGGCGCTTTTCTCCTGCACCGGAGGGAAACGCCGCCGCACCGCCGGACATATGTAAACCCGGCCTTACAATTTATTAGCTCCTGGCTGTAATGTATTACTGCAGAACTGGAGAGAGACGTGTAATGGGTTATACTGAAGGGTTCTGCAGAAGGAATATTATATGTGATCAGTGACAGCAGAATAATGATTTGTATAGGAATATTATATAAATATATATATGGGATGATAGATTCTGGACGCCCATAATCACAATGACGGCTGCTGGTACATTATTCTAGGTCAAGTAGACTGATTGGCCTTTCGATGTGTCCTTTGACGTCCGCACAAACAGCGTCCATAATTTAATACACTAGGGGGGACATTTATTCAGGCTGTTTCCGGGCCTTACACCAGGGATAAGCCGCAGATTTGCCCCTTCTCCATGGCGTATGTGTTGTGTTTCCCCTGCTCACCTGATGGGTGGGCAGGCACAGCAAGGAGAGAAGGAGGCAGGGCCCTCTCCCACAGCTGACTTATCATGCTCAGAGACGTAAATCATGGCAGAAAACCACACCTGCTCCTGCGCCCGTCATACGGCAGGGGCAGGTCCAGCTGGCTTTACTAAGAGGCGTGCAGCGATTCAGGCGGGGCTTATCTCATACGTCGGTCTTCATAAATGTCCACCTAAGTGCATTTAGGCGGCTGTCATTCCATTGAGGTCAATAACATTTGCGGCAATAACAGACAGCATATTAAAAATAAAAGGCAGAGACGTATAGATAGATGCAGTCATGGCCAAAAGATTTGAGAATGACACAAATCTTATATTTTCACATGATCTGCTGCCCTCTGGTTTTTATGTGTGTTTGTCAGATGTTTTTATCACATACAGAAATATAATTGCAATCATATTAGGAGTAACAAAAGCTTATACTGACAGTTAGAATGAGGTAATGCAGCAAGTCAATATTTGCAGTGTTGAACCTTCTTCTTCAGGACCTCTGCAATTCTCCCTGGCTGCTCTCCATCAACTTCTGGACCAAATCCTGACTGATAGCCGTCCATTCTTGCACAATCAATGCTTGCATTTTGTCAGAATTTGTTGGTTTTTGTTTGTCCACCCGTCTCTTGATGATTGACCACAAGTTCTCAATGGGATTAAGATCTGGGGAGTTTTAAGGCCATGGACCCAAAATCTCTATGTTTTGTTTCCTGAGCCATTTAGTTATCACCTTTGCTTTATGGCAAGGTGCTCCATCATGCTGGAAAAGGCGTTGTTGATGGCCAAACTGCTCTTGGGCGGTTAGAAGAAGTTGTTCTTGGAGGACATTCTGGTACCATTCTTTATTCATGGCTGTGTTTTTAGGCAAGACTGTGAGAGATTCCCTTGGCTGAGAAGCAACCCCACACATGAATGGTTTCAGGATGCTTTACAGTTGGCATGAGACAAGACTGGTGGTAGCGCTCACCTCGTCTTCTCCGAATAAACTGTTTTCCAGATGTCCCAAACAATCGGAAAGGGGATTCATGAGAGAAAATGACTTTACCCCAGTCCTCAGCAGTCCACTCCCTGTACCTTCTGCAGAATATCAGTCTGTCCCTGATGTTTTTTCTGGAGAGAAGTGGCTTCTTTGCTGCCCTCCTTGAGACCAGGCCTTGCTCCAAGAGTCTCCGCCTCACAGTGCACAGTGCAGATGCACTCACACCTGCCTGCTGCCATTCCTGAGCAAGCTCTGCACTGCTGGTAGCCCGATCTCGCAGCTGAAACACTTTTATGAGACGATCCTGTCGCTTGCTGGTCTTTCTTGGGTGCCCTGAAGCCTATTTGGCAACAACAATGGAATCTCTCTCCTTGAAGTTCTTGATGATAGATTATTGACTGAGGTGCAATCTTTCTAGCTGCTATACTCTTCCCTGTTAGGCGATTTTTGTGCAGTGCAATGATGACTGCACGTGTTTCTTTAGAGATAACCATGGTTAACAGAAGAGAAACAATGATGCCAAGCACCAGCCTCCTTTTAAAGTGTCCAGTGGTGTCATTCTTACTTAATCATGACAGATTGATCTCCAGCCCTGTCCTCATCAACACCCACACCTGTGTTAATGGAGCAATCACTGAAACGATGTTAGCTGGTCCTTTTAAGGCAGGGCTGCAATGATGTTGAAATGTGTTTTGGGGGATAAAGTTCATTTTCTAGGCAAATATTGACTTTGCAAGTAATTGCTGTTAAGCTGATCACTATAACATTCTGGAGTATATGCAAATTGCCATTTTAAAAACAGAAGCAGTAGACTTTGTAAAGATTAATATTTGTATCATTTCAAACCTTTTGGCCATGACTGTAGATAGATAGATAGATAGATAGATAGAAGATAGATAGATAGAAGATAGATAATAGGAGATAGATAGATTGATGGATAGATAGATAGATAGATAGATAGATAGATAGATAGATAGATAGATAGATAGGAGATAGATAGATAGATAGATAGATAGATAGATAGATAGATAGATAGGAGATAGATAGGAGATAGATATATAGATAGATAGATAGATAGATAGATAGATAGATAGGAGATAGATAGATAGATAGATAGATAGATAGATAGATAGATAGATAGATAGATAGGAGATAGATAGATAGATAGATAGATAGATAGATAGATAGGAGATAGATAGGAGATAGATATATAGATAGATAGATAGATAGATAGATAGATAGATAGATAGATAGATAGATAGATAATAGATAGGAGATAGATAGATTGATGGATAGATAGATAGATAGATAGATAGATAGATAGATAGATAGATGATAGATAGATAGATAGATAGATAGATAGATAGATAGATAGATAGGAGATAGATAGATAGATAGAAAGGAGATAGATAGATAGATAGATAGATAGATAGATAGATAGGAGATAGATAGATAGATAGATAGATAGATAGATAGATAGATAGGAGATAGATAGGAGATAGATATATAGATAGATAGATAGATAGATAGATAGATAGATAGATAGATAAATAGATATTCTTTAGTATAATCAGCAGCACATCACAAGGACTCAGGGTGCCAGATGTATCCTCCAACCACGAGGTGCATATATATGTAAAGTATTCCACCGGCACTCCAGATTAGGTGAAAAAAAAAACTTTGATTTATTCAGTGAGTATACAGCACAGCAAGCATAATCAGTCGGCAACGTTTCTGTGACCTCTCGCCACCATTTCCAAGCCTGAAAATGGTGGCGAGAGGCCACAGAAACGTTGCCGACTGATTATGCTTGCTGTGCTGTATACTCACTGAATAAATCAAAGGTTTTTTTTTCACCTAATCTGGAGTGCCGGTGGAATACTTTACATAGATAGATAGATAGATAGATAGATTATATATCATAGTGTATTATACATTATAGTGTGTGTATACAGTATATTATATATTATAGTGTGTGTATACAGTATACTATATATAATAGTGTGTGTGTGTGTGTGTGTGTGTGTGTGTGTGTGTGTGTGTGTGTGTTTGTGTGTATACAGTATACTTTTATTGTGTGTGTGTATACAGTATATTATATATAATAGTGTGTGTGTGTGTGTATACAGTATATTATATATAATAGTGTGTGTGTGTGTATACAGTATATTATATATAATAGTGTGTGTGTGTGTGTGTGTGTATATACAGTATATTATATATAATAGTGTGTGTGTGTGTATACAGTATATTATATATAATAGTGTGTGTGTGTATACAGTATAGTATATATAATAGTGGGGGGGGGGTCTACTCTATTGGCCGGCTTTGTGCCATACAAAAAATCTAATATTCAGTGGCTGTAACATCTCTGATGTCCAGATGGCTTTATGTGTGACACACGCACACACACACACACATTAAGATATATAATATGCCTTATACACGAACACACGCGCGCACACACACACACACACACACACACACACTAAAGGCCCTATTCCATGAACAGATCTGACGACAGATTATCTGCCAAAGATTTGAAGCCAAACCCAGGAGTGGATTTGAAAAGAGGAGAAATCCCAGTCTTTACTTTATGACCTGATCCCTGATTATAGTCTGTTCCTGAGTTTGGCTTCAAATCTTTGGCAGATAATCTGTCGTCAGATCTGTTGGTGGAATAGGGCCTTTAGGCTATGTTCACACAACGTATATTTTTGTAAAATCATGGTAGTTGTTGCGCATTGAGTTGTGTTATGTGAGGTTGTGTGGGATGTGATGACCGGGGGTCAGTAATGACAGTCTGGGCTGCAGTGCAGGGTCTGCTGTCAGGGGTCTTCCCTGCCTGTTGTCTCTTTCCTGAGTCCAGAGCAGTCTCAGTCTGCAGCAGAGCTGTCACTTCAGCGCCTGAGAGTCTGATAGATACTACAGGAAGCCCCCAACCATGTCCCAGACCCCTCCCCACCATCACCCAGAGCCCCCCCCCCCCCCCCCCCTCCAGTCACCACACACCTCATTAATACCCCTGAAATGATAGTGCACACCATGGTGTATACACAGCTCTGTGCCTATGTATTGTATGATAGTACACACCATGGTGTATACACAGCTCTGTGCCTATGTATTGTATGATAGTACACACCATGGTGTATACACAGCTCTGTGCCTATGTATTGTATGATAGTACACACTATGGTGTATACACAGCTCTGTGCCTATGTATTGTATATATGATAGCACACCATGGTGTATACACAGCTCTGTGTCTATGTATTGTATGATATGATAGTACACACCATGGTGTATACACAGCTCTGTGCCTATGTATTGTATGATAGTACACACCATTGGCTATATACAGCTCTGTGCCTATGTATTGTATGATAGTACACACCATTGGCTCTATACAGCTCTGTGTCTATGTATTGTATGATAGTACACACCATTGGCTATATACACCTCTGTGTCTATGTATTGTATAATAGTACACACCATTGGCTATATACACCTCTGTGTCTATGTATTGTATGATAGTACACACCATTGGCTATATACAGCTCTGTGCCTATGTATTGTATGATAGTACACACCATTGGCTATATACAGCTCTGTGTCTATGTATTGTATGATAGTACACACCATTGGCTATATACAGCTCTGTGCCTATGTATTGTATGATAGTACACACCATTGGCTATATACAGCTCTGTGTCTATGTATTGTATGATGGTACACACCATTGGCTATATACAGCTCTGTGTCTATGTATTGTATGATAGTACACACCATTGGCTATATACACCTCTGTGTCTATGTATTGTATAAAAGTACACACCATTGGCTATATACACCTCTGTGTCTATGTATTGTATGATAGTACACACCATTGGCTATATACAGCTCTGTGCCTATGTATTGTATGATAGTACACACCATTGGCTATATACACCTCTGTGCCTATGTATTGTATAATAGTACACACCATTGGCTATATACAGCTCTGTGCCTATGTATTGTATGATAGTACACACCATTGGCTATATACACCTCTGTGCCTATGTATTGTATAATAGTACACACCATTGGCTATATACAGCTCTGTGCCTATGTATTGTATGATAGTACACACCATTGGCTATATACAGCTCTGTGCCTATGTATTGTATGACATATCATGAAGTGTTCAACAAGAACCAATCCCCCCATATAGATTCTATAGGCTTTAACACACAAATACCGTATATTTATTCATTTATTTATTTCAAGAATCCATCATCCCAGCTGATCATATAGAACTGGGGCCCAAGACGTAACAATTCATGTACTGGATTAACTATAGAGAATACAATATATTCAGGAATAGTTTCATATAATAGTCTATTATTACAATTCATGATTTACAATATATATATATATATATATATATATATATATATATATTTATATTTGAAATTCTAATTTATTATCTGTGCTTGTTCATTTTTAGAAGTTTGTTCATTTAATATATATGTATTTATTTATTCCTTAATGAATGTATTTATTTATTCATATATTCATTTATTTACTGATTCATTCATTTAATTATTTATTGATTTATGCATTCATTAAATGATTTATTAATTAATTTACGTAATTATAAAACTTCCTTTACAAATGTTTTTACTCATTGAAATTGTATAAATATTTATTTTTCCAGACACTTTGAGGTTAGTTTTCTACACATAACTCTATATATATTTATATTTTAGGAAATATATACCTTTGTATCTACAAAAGAAAACTAGCTATAAAATAAATTTAAAAAAAATGATATAATTATTCTAATAGTTATAATGATATAAATATAGTATTACTTCATCATCAATAGTATGTATTAATATAATGCTATATGACGATGTTATTATTAATATATATATATATATATATATATATATATATATATATATATATATATATATTATTATTGTTGTTGTTGTTATTATATTGTTATTTATTTATTGATGTATTTATCTTATTAGCATTCCCTATTCTTTCTCACTAGGATTTCTCGGACAAACAGCACACATGTGAGGTAGAGGCCTGCAGATAGAGAAATACATAGAACAAAGCTGGAGAATCTTCTTCTTCTTCACCCTGTAGTGTATATGTCTCCTGCCAGGTGTCCCTCAGAAATCCACAGAACCCCCAATACCCAGTAATACCATCTGACTGTCATCCCATGCATCCCTATATACGATCCCGGAAGGATTAAACCTACATTCACACACACATGCAGTTCTTCTCTCCCATGATAGTGCGATAGTTGTTATTATTATAAATGAGGATTCTATTACAGATCAGGTAACGAATCCCTTATATTCATCGTCCTGGTGAGTAACTAATGATCAGAAGAGTATGTGTGATAGGGATTATACCCTAAGTGCGATTATTGTCAGTGTGATCACATCCTAAAGAAAACTACTCCCATCATTGTGGTGGGATCACCTGATAATTGATTAGATTACAGTATCTGTCTGGGGCTTGTGGTGCTACAGCTGGAGATGATATACAGTATATTCCAGTATACAAGTGCAGATTATATTTAGTATATTCCAGTATACAGCTCTGCAAATTATATACAGTATATTCCTGTATACAGCTCTGCAGAATATATACAGTATATTCCTGTATACAGCTCTGCAGATTATACACATTATATTCCTGTATACAGCTCTGCAGATTATACACATTATATTCCTGTATACAGCTCTGCAGAATGTATACAATATATTCCAGTATACAACTCTGCAGAATATATACGGTATATTCCTGTATACAGCTCTGTAGAAAATATATAATATATTCCAGTATACAGCTCTGCAGGTTATGTATACGGTATATTCCTGTATACAGCTCTGCAGGTTATATACAGTATATTCCTGTATACAGCTCTGCAGATTATACACATTATATTCCTGTATACAGCTCTGCAGAATATATACGGTATATTCCTGTATACAGCTCTGCAGATTATACACATTATATTCCTGTATACAGCTCTGCAGAATATATACGGTATATTCCTGTATACAGCTCTGCAGATTATACACATTATATTCCTGTATACAGCTCTGCAGAATATATACGGTATATTCCTGTATACAGCTCTGCAGATTATACACATTATATTCCTGTATACAGCTCTGCAGAATATATACGGTATATTCCTGTATACAGCTCTGCAGATTATACACATTATATTCCTGTATACAGCTCTGCAGAATATATACAATATATTCCAGTATACAACTCTGCAGAATATACGGTATATTCCTGTATACAGCTCTGTAGAAAATATATAATATATTATAGTATACAACTCTGCAGGTTATATATACGGTATATTCCTGTATACAGCTCTGCAGGTTATATACAGTATATTCCAGTATACAGCTCTGCAAATTATATACAGTATACCCTCCTGTATACAGCTCTGCAGAATATATACGGTATATTCCTGTATACAGCTCTGAAGGTTATATACAGTATATTCCTGTATACAGCTCTGAAGGTTATATACAGTATATTCCTGTATACAGCTCTGCAGGTTATATACAGTATATCCCTCCTGTATACAGCTCTGCACACACGGCTCTACAGGTCGCCGAAAATGCAGTCCTGTATACAGAGCTCTGCAGAGCGTATACACTATATACCTACAGCTCTGCAGCTGCCATGTATATTACTGTATACACATCTATTCATGTATCTCATCTCTCTCTATCTCTGCTACATATTATCTATCTTCTATCTATCTATTTATTTATTTATCTATTATCTATCTATCTCCTCTTTCTATCTATCTATCTATCTATCTATCTATCTATCTATCTATCTCCTATCTATCTTTCTATCTATCTATCTATCTATCTATCTCCTATCTATCTCCTACCTATCTATCTATCTCCTATCTATCTATCTATCTATCTATCTCCTATCTATCTATCTCCTATCTATCTTCTATCTATCTATTATCTATCTATCTCCTATCTATCTATCTATCTCCTATCTATCTATCTATCTATCTATCTATCTATCTATCTATCTATCTATCTATCTATCTCCTATCTATCTTCTATCTATCTATTATCTATCTATCTCCTATCTATCTATCTATCTATCTATCTATCTATCTATCTATCTATCTATCTCCTATCTATCTATCTATCTATCTATCTATCTCCTATCTATCTATCTATCTATCTATCTATCTATCTATCTATTTATTTATTTATCTATTATCTATCTATCTCCTCTTTCTATCTATCTATCTATCTATCTATCTATCTATCTCCTATCTATCTATGTATCTCCTATCTATCTTTCTATCTATCTATCTATCTATCTATCTATCTCCTATCTATCTCCTACCTATCTATCTATCTCCTATCTATCTATCTATCTATCTATCTATCTCCTATCTATCTATCTATCTATCTATCTATCTCCTATCTATCTATCTATCTCCTATCTATCTCCTACCTATCTATCTATCTCCTATCTATCTATCTATCTATCTATCTCCTATCTATCTATCTATCTCCTATCTATCTTCTATCTATCTATTATCTATCTATCTCCTATCTATCTATCTATCTATCTATCTATCTATCTATCTCCTATCTATCTATCTATCTATCTATCTTCTATCTATCTATCTATCTATCTATCTATCTATCTATTTATTTATTTATTTATTTATCTCCTATCTATCTATCTATATCATATCTATTTATTTATTTATCTATTATCTATCTATCTATCTATCTATCATCTATCTATCTATCTATCATCTATCTATTATCTATCTTTCTATCTATCTATCTATCTATCTATCTATGTCCTATCTATCTATCTATCTATCTATCTATCTATCTATTATCTATCTTTCTATCTATCTATCTCCTATCTATTTATCTATCTCCTATCTATCTATCTATCTCCTATCTATCTATCTATCTATCTATCTATCTATCTATCTATCTATCTCCTATCTATCTATCTATCTATCTATCTATCTATCATCTATCTATCTATCTATCTATCATCTATCTATTATCTATCTATCTATCTATCTATCTATTATCTATCTTTCTATCTATCTATCTATCTATCTCCTATCTATCTATCTATCTATCTATCTATCTATCTATCTATTTATTTATCTCCTATCTATCTATCTATCTATATCATATCTATTTATTTATTTATCTATCATCTATCTATCTATCTTTCTATCTATTTATCTATCTCCTATCTATCTATCTATCTCCTATCTATCTATCTATCTATCTCCTATCTATCTATCTATCTATCTCCTATCTATCTATCTATCTATCTATCTATTATCTATCTATCTATTATCTATTTATTTATTTATCTATTATCTATCTATCTATCTATCTATTATCTATCTTTCTATCTATCTATCTCCTATCTATTTATCTATCTATCTCCTATCTATCTATCTATCTATCTATCTATCTATCTATCTATCCATCTCCTATCTATCTAGTATCTATCTATCTATCTATCTATCTATCTATCTATCTCCTATCTATCTATCTATCTATCTATCTATCTATCTATCTCCTATCTATCTATCTATCTATCTATCTATCTATCTATCTATCTATCTATCTATCTATCTATCTATCCTATCTATCACCCTCCCTGCCCCCCTGTCAGGTGGGTGACCCCCTCTTCCTCCTGTGGGGAGAAGTAGCCTTGATCTATACCTGAAAACCTTATAACCTCCATTGCCCCCCAACCCCCAACCCCCTCTCCAGCCATTACTACTACTATCATCATCATCCTCTTCCTCATCATTGTAGGATAATGTACTGAGCTGGGAGATAATAGAGAGGCTGGGAGCTCAGGAGAGCGGCTGTCACCCTCATCACCCTCATCACCATCATCACCATCATCATCATCATCATCCCCCCCCCCCCCCTCCTGCTGCCCCATTATAAACTCCCATAAACAAAGATCTATTTGCCAAACGTCACATAAGTAGTGATCTCCTATATATATAATGGCTGTGGCAGTAATAAGTGAGTGACATCTCTATAAAGTCATTACATGAGGCAGGGGAGGGGGTAATGGCTTTATAATAGATGGCTTCCTTCAGGCGTGACAGCAACCCCTAACCTGGTGCAAAACTACAACTCCCAGCATGCCCTGACAGCCGAAGGCTGTCAGGGCATGCTGGGAGTTGTAGTTTTGCATCCACAGGTTGGGGGATCACTGCTCTGGAGTTACCTATTTGAGCTTAGACACATATTTGAGCTTAGATACCTATTTGAGCTTAGATACCTGTTTGAGCTTAGATACCTATTTGAGCTTAGATACATATTTGAGTTTCCAGTGCTGGAAGCTTTGGACTTTGGCTGCTGTGTTTTTTTTGCCCAGGACTGAAGCCTGGCGCCTGCTGATGGTGACACAGATAGAGGGACCCCACGTGATAGAGAGAAGCCAGAGAGAGTGCAGGAGACAGACAGGGAGAAGAGGGCCAGGCTTAGAGACAGTCCTCCCCCCTTCTGTGAGAGTGTGGAGTGTGGGGAGCCAGGAGCCATTGCTGCTGCTGCACTGGGAGCCTCCAGCTGTAAGAAGGTCGGTCATATGGGGGTATATGGGTACTACAGACAATTAGGAGACCCATAGGGGGTATATACATAGAGATCCAGTGCAGAAGGGGTTAAAAAGCAGAATTAGGTAAAATAGAATAATAGAATAATTATAACAATAAATTGCAGAAATTAAAGGAGAAGGGTAGAGTGAGTGTGCAAGTCACCCATATACTGTGCATAGAATTTCTATAGCACAGGAGAGGTGTAGTGGGCAGTGTACAGGCCTGCTGGGGGTTGTAGTAGTAGTAGTAGTAGTAGTAGTAGTAGTAGTAGTAGTACTAGTAGTAGTAGTAGTAGTAGTGTAATACCAATACATAGCCACCTCTGTCCCTCCACTATCTGCTCTTATCTGTCACCTAGAGAGGAGAGGGCTGGAGGGGGGCCCAGGGAAGAGCACTATGGGAATAATCTGAGATAACTCCTATCATACCCCCTCACTGTAACCTCGGCCAAGTGGAGTTTAATAGTCACCAGTGTCCTCTCCAAAACAGACAATTCACTGCACCTCTGGGTCAATGAGAAGGGAGTGTGAGCAGAGGGTGGGGGGAAGGGGGTCCTCAATATTAGAAGGAGTCACAATAGACTGTAGAATGGAGGTATTATTATTATTATTATTTTATTATTATTATTATTTGTATTATTATTATTTGTATTATTATTTGTATTATTATACTATTATTATCATAATTTATATTATCATCATCATTATTTATTATTGTTGTTTGTTATGTTGATGGTTTTTAATATATATATACTATATATATATATATATATATATATATATATATATATATATATATATATATACATACATATATATGATCAACACATAACATATCTATTACAAAATAACCAATATTGAAATAATATTACATTTTATCATTGGGAATAATGTGTAGTATTATGGGATGTTAATTATTATAAATTATTACATACACTACAATGTGTAGAGATAGGTATTTACAGCAGGTAACATATACTAGATAGTATTTAGTATAAGAAAGTAAAGTAACTGAAAAAGTAACTACAATAAATAACTGCATAATAATAATAATAATGATAATACATTCAGATTTCATTCATAGAGATAAATAATTGTAAAAATTTAAATAAGCAAATAATAAAAATAGAGGATTTTTTCTACTATAAACTTTTTGCTTTCCACCTGCTGTACAATCCACAGCTGAGGAGGAGCAGACTGGCGGCCATCACTGCAGTCCCCATGTATTATACAGCAGTGTATATAGGTGTAATGTGTTATAAGGTATAAACTCCACATATATGAGAGGTGCCCCCCTGGGATGAGGGGGAGAGAAGGGCAGAGGGGGGGATAGGACTGGACTATGGAGACGTCTTGTGGCTTCTGTTTCTTCTCAATGTAAAGACATCAGCAGCCTGCTCCATCACTGCCGCCTCCAATGTCCCATCTATATGTGTCATTCTGTAATGTCCTCAGTCTCCATCCCCCACCCAGGAGGAAATAAAGATATATCCTCTATCTATCTAATATATATATATATATATATATATATATATATATATATATATATATATATATATATATATTGAATTTAGGTAAATTGACTTTCTGTTTAGTTGTGAATATTTTCCATATCGTATAGTATATATCAGTTGTCTATTATTGTTGCAGTAGTTCTTCTATTTTTAACATTAGTAGTAATACAAAGACTGCTGATAATGTATCATTACATGTAGAATATATTGTTGTGTTACCTATGTACTATTTAGTAGTATTGCAGTCAATTAAAATACCGTATTTATCCTTTGTATTAATAATATTATTGTTTAGTACTAGAATGTATCCAGCGGTAAAGTAAAATAAATATCATGCTAAATGGCAGTAGTAACACTTCTCTATACAGTTATAATGCAGTTGTATAGGGAATACTGATGGTAGTAGTATAGTAATGGTATGTACACATGACTATACCATTACCATTAGTATTCCCTATACAACTGCATTATAACTGTATAGAGAAGTACTATTTATGATATTATTGTATTATTTAGCCCTGTATTGTAGTAGTTGTAGCATGTTATTGCTCGATTTTTATGATTATATCATTGTAGTATTGCAGAATATGTCTGAGTATTGTTATTCTTATTATATCCCTTTATGCTATTTTAATTTTTAACATTGTATTTTAGTAATAGCAGTAAGTGCGGTTATTGTTTTTATTATATTTCTTTATTTTATTTATCATTTTTTTTTCTATTACTTTATGACCATTTAGCACTTGTATTATGATTTATTTTTTACTAATAATCACGTTATTATTTTTTTATTACTGCGCATTTAGTAGTCATAGTAATTGTAGTATTATTTTGTGGTGTTTATTAGACTCCATTAAATTATTTTATTTAGTATCTTATCACCTTGTTATTACTATTAATCATATATATATATATATATATATATATATATATATATATATATATATATATATATGTAGAATGTATTTGGTGGTCATAGTTATAGTATTTTGTGTTGTTTATTAGACTCCATTATAATATTTTATTATCACCTCGTTATTTTGTGTTCTCATCCTGAATGTATTATACTTTACCTGTTGTACTTCTCTGTTTCTTTGGGGTTTAGCTGGGTCCCCTCATAATACCCACAGCCCATTGGGTGCGGTATTTCCACAACAGACAGCTTGGACCATGTGCAGACTGAGGCGCTATTGTCAGCTGACTCTATTTTCTCCCTAATTAATTTGATTATATTTGGGGTCTGATGTGATTTGTGTTTTGATGTGAAGGGGCAACATTAACAAAACAAAGGTCTAGGAGGAGGGGGGAGGGGACAGGTAGACTCCTAACAATGGTGTCTGTCACCTGCAGAGACCCCTGTCTAACCTCGTTATAACATCATGTGGTGGTCGTGTCCCCCCCGGCTCATTCTTTTCTCTTTTCTGCCTTGTAGGTGTGAGGTATAAATACCCTACAAGGGGAGGGGTCTCCTCACAAGAAACTTGGACACAGGAGATAGAGGATGAAGAGGATGGCTCTGCAAGGATGTGACCCTCTGCATTGCTGATTGGACTTATCTCTCAGGCCTGCAGTGGATCAGCAGCGATCAGGGGGATCCAGGCTCACCCATCTGGGATCAGGGGGATCCAGGCTCACCCATCTTGGATCAGGGGGGATCCAGGCTCATCCATCTTGGATCAGGGGGAATCCAGGCTCATCCTTCTTGGATCAGGGGGGATCCAGGCTCATCCTTCTTGGATCAGGGGGGATCCAGGCTCTTCCATCTTGGATCTGGGGGGATCCAGGCTCTTCCATCTTGGATCAGGGGGGATCCAGGCTCACCCATCTTGGAGAACATCTTTAGGAATTTGGAACTATCTTGAAGGATGTATCAAGGTCTTGCAATGGCTGCTAACCATGGACCCCCATCGTATGAAGGGGCTGGGGGCTTCATGCACAGTGCTGCTGCTACCTCTCCTGTCTACGTCCCGACTACCAGGGTGTCGTCCATGATCCCCAGCCTCCCCTACCTGCAGTCCAGCGCTCACACCCAGCAGGGGAGCCCGGTATCTGGGCACAATATGTGGGCACAGGCGGGGGCAGAGGGCTCAGCCTACAGCTCCAGCACCCCTCACCAGCCGGTGTCCCCCCGCTTTGCCTTCTCCTCCAGCCCCCCTATCAGTGCAGCCTCCTCCAGGGAAGTCCCCTACAGCAGCCCCCTTGCCATCACCAGCAATGGCAGAGAGCAGTACGGCCGGGGGCTGGGGGCCACCTACTCCAGCCCCTACCCGGCGGCTTATGTCACCCAGGACATGGGCGCTGCCTGGACTACTAACCCATTCGACAGCTCCATGCTGCACAACCTGCAGAACAGAGGGGGGCATGGGGCCCCAAGACACCCCAATATAGGTAAGAGACCACCCTACATGTAATATATATATATATATATATATATATATATATATATATATATATATATATATACTGCATTCAGCTGAGAGAATACGCAGGAATTATGTACATAACTCTATCTATCTATCTCCTATCTATCTATCTATCTATCTATCTATTATCTATCTATCTATCTATCTATCTATCTCCTATCTATCTATCTCCTATCTATCTATCTATCTATCTATCTCCTATCTATCTATCTCCTATCTATCTATCTATCTATCTATCTATCTCCTATCTATCTATCTATCTATCTATCTATCTATCTCCTATCTATCTCCTATCTATCTATCTATCAATCAATCTATCTATTATTATGCTTATTTATTATAATTGTAGAGAAATCAGACAATGTATGTATTGTCGGGAAAATTCCTATAATCGGTATTGTACACAAAAACATGAACAGTTGATCAATCTGATATTACATAGTCTGTAATATTACACTGTATATTGATGATTGAAATAATTATATATTTATTGATATATATACATTTTTTTCTCTATTATGTTATTTTCTTACTATTCTTACTAGTGCTTTCCCTTAAATATCGCACATATTCTCACTTGTGGAGCAGAACACTAAAGATTTGTTTTCTATATACTAAAGCAATTGCCCTATATCATTATTACTATTATTATTACCATCAGGCAGAATGTATACAGAGTAATGGATTTTTTTGTAATATTATGCACATAAGCGATCACAGATGAATTGATGGCATGACCATTTGATTAGAAGGAGGGCACACAATGCAGTTTACAGATCAGACGTGTAGATCATATTTTCTTCCTGTAATTCTGTATCAAGGATATGGTGTTACTCAGTGTATAGGTATGTGTGTACAATTATAAATTATACTAAAGAAGACCCCCACTTACCCAATTGTTAGATATATTCATTGCAACATTTTTACTGCTTAGTCTTTGAGCTATATATATATATATGTCTTTGAAAAAATAATAATAATAATAATAATATATATATATATATATATATATATATATATATATATATATATATATTGTTAGTTGGATAGATGTGCAATAGATAGGGTTAAAGGGGGTTATCCAGCGCTACAAAAACATGGCCACTTTCCACCTATTGTTGTCTCCAGTTTGGGTGGGGTTTTGAAACTCAGTTCCATTGAAGTAAATGGAGCTTAATTGCAAACTGCACCTGACAACAGTAGGGGGAAAAGTGGCCATGTTTTTGTAGTGCTGGATAACCCCTTTAATGGATAGATGGATAGAATATTGCCATACAGTCCATACATGGTACATAATAGTACTATACTTCTCTATCAAATGGCTCTATTTATAAATGCCACATCTATCTATCTATCTATCTATCTATCTATCTATCTATCTATCTATCTATCTATCTATCTATCTATCCCATCTCCTATTTCTCTCATATCTATCTATTATATATAATCTACCTCTCTCCTATCTATCTATCTATCTATCTATCTATCTATCTATCTATCTATCTATTATATAAATATCATCTATCTCTCTCCTATATATCTATCTATCTTTCTATCTCTCTCCTATCTATCTATCTCCTATCTATCTATCTATCTATCTATCTATCTATCTATCTATCTATCTATCTATCTATCTATCTATCTATCTTTCCATCCATCCATCCATCCATCCATCCATCCATCTATCTATCTCTCTCTCTCAATTTTCTATTATTTTTGGAACCAATAGCTTTAATATCACAGACATAATTGTTATGGTCAGATAGTTATTGGTAATATATGGCTACTGTGACACTGTGGTCACATATGGCAGCATAGGAATGGATGGGGCACAGGACGCCACAAGCTTCGTCTTTTGCACCTGATGTCTCATCTGTTTCCCCATAATCTGATATGTGGCACAGCGCTGTCCTCTCCCCACTCATTCTCCCAATCGGGACAGGTCAGAACACTAAGGGCCCTATTCCACGGGACGATTATCGTTCACATAATCGTTATTGATAAAGGATCCTAACGATTGTTATTGCGAAAGACCTGAAATCGTTCACCCATTTACATGGAACGATAATCGTTACTTATGATCGTTCTTGCGGTCGTCTTGTTGTCGCTATTGCGTTCGTCACTACTGTGAACGACCGAACGACATCTTATTCAATGCGAACGATTTGCGAACGAGCAACAATAAAAATAGGTCCAGGTCTTATTAAACGATCAACAATTTCTTGTTCGTTTGTTAGTCGTTAACTGCTATTCAAACGAACGATTATCGTTTAGATTCGAACGATTTAAGTATAATCTGAATGATAATCGTCCAGTGGAATAGGGCCCTCAGACTGATCAAAGCTTTTGACATGCCTCTATGATATGTCAAAAGTTTTTTGCAAGGACAAGATAAGATTTTATCCTAGTTTTCAAAACCTACTTTCTAATACTGAATTGTGAAGAACATTCTTAGGACTTAGGTATGCAGGAACTCTATGGCTTCTTTAGTATTGGGACCATATAGTCATTGTCCCCTAGAAGCTGAGAGTATCTCTGTATGCTCAGTGTGATGGAACAGGTTATGATAAATAATTCTAATCCTGTAATGCTTCATTTCCCCTGTGGTGGCGCTGTAGGAAAATCAAACACTTACTGGAAAGTTTCCCAATAAATTACAGCAAATGGTTTGGGGTCCTGGCACCAGGCAACAGCCCATTGTGTTGTAACTGGGGATCCTACTAACAAAAATGGGTTGTCACAGGACCATAATAATTATATCGCCTTTTATTTGTGCAGTGACTTCTGTTATAATCTATATATATATAATCATCGGCTTTGTCTCCAAGAAACCTGTAATACCTAGAAGTACCTGTAATGTAGGTTTAAATAATTAGAATAAAGGATAATCAAAAGTGTGAAAATCAGACAGTAGCAACAGCTCCACCTATCTGCTAGTGCGTGTAACTGTACTGTCCAGCATAAAATAACAAAAACAACCATAATAATAGTAATAATTATCTTTTTCTAACACATTGCCCAATTGCTCCTGGTACCAATAGAAAATGGCCTACCAGGTGTAATATCTCAAGGTACTGAATAAACTAGCACATGAGAGGTTTGTAAGGCCCATGCTATTCTTGTTTTTTTGTGTGTATGTGTGTGTGCGTATTTCCCATTTTTTTCATGAAATTTATTAACTGCTAGAATTTATTTTCCCATAAAACACACTTAAATTGCAGAGAAATTAAAAGGATACGTAAGGAATTATTGTGTTATCTTCTGTGAGCCCGAAACAGAAGGTCAAGGGTGGATTTTATGGCCTTTTCAATTGTCAGAATTAAAAAAATATATATTTGTTTAGGAGTTTATGGTCTTATCAAATGTCAGATTAAAACAAACCAGAAAATAAATAATATTTTATAGCTATTTTAAGCGTTTAGTATTTATAATCTTATATTAAATATGCGAGTATACATATTTTTTGTTTTTCTGTAGCCTTTTATCAGATTAAATAAATAGGATTTTATGGCCTTGTACACTATATATAATTTCTTTGTTTTTACAAATATTATTTCCTTTGTATCAAATGTTGAAATAAAAAAAAATAATAATAATGTTATGGCCTTATGATTTTTCCCCCCAAGATGTAATAACATAAGAAATGAAAAAATTTAACTATTTCTATAGATCTTATGAAATGTTATGAAAAAGAATTATGGCCTTATAAAATGTCAGATTTAAAAAAAACTATGATCTTATCAACTGTCACAAAAAAAATAATTCTAGTATTTTATGGCCATATTAATTCTCTAAAAAAAAAGAAATAATATATATATATATATATATATATATATATATATATATATATATATATATGTATATATATATATATATTTATATTTTCTCCCCCCCATGTATTTTACAATTATATAAATAATTTTATATTTATCAAATTTTTCAGTATTTCAGTGATTTTTTTTCTAGCCCTTCATGTGACACTCTCATTTGGGCATTAATGTAAGAGAAAAAGGGGCATGCTGGGAGTTGTAGTTTTGCGATAGGTGGAGAGCTAGTCTTGGGAGAGAACTTTTCTACGTTATATACATTAGGAGGTGACTTCTGTTAATAATGATACAATTTATATTACAAATTTATTTTTTTGTATTGTTTGGATTTGATTTATTTTGAAGATTTCTATAGTAATATTTTCCAAACTTAGATACTTTATATAAATATAAAATACTTGACTGAGAATATTGTGACCTGTAAAATCACAAGGCGACACCAGTTAGACTTGTCACTGGGTGACATGAGTTCAGGTCCATGTTTCACCCATGTGAACTAGAGTACTTAGGCTAATTACAGCAGCTGAATCATTGTTTTATGTTGGCAACTTGGGGATTAATGGGGTGTGAAAGTGGCTGGCTCTCCTACTATCAAAGGAGAAGAGACAATACGGGCTTGTTGTAACAACAAGTCTCCCCTGGCCTCTCTCAATCTCTTTCTTCTGCTTAAGGCCCATATAACAAGGGGCCGTCTCAGGTCATTTGGATAATTGTTGTGTATTGTTACAATCCACAAACAATGCCAGTTAAATCTAATTATGTTAATAGGGAGTCATTTACAAGAGAATGGATACTGTGCGGCGGCTCATGTAAGCGTCTGCTAAATCAACATCTGACTTTTAATGATGTTTATTATACAACTTGTAGTGATCTTCAAAGAGGGGGACGGTAATGAGGCCACATAGGTGCATTCAATGCTATCTCAATAAGTTATCATCTACGGGTGGTGGATCTGTTTGGGAATCCCCATTGCTCATATTCATGTTTTTTTCCCCGTAAATCAGTGATTAAAACGTTCACGTTTTCGGCATTTAAGGGCACTTGTATAGATAGTAACACACCGGTATGTTTGATCCTATAATAATACATTATCAGGTAGAGCTCTGCTTGTCTATAGTAAGCTTCAGATAGCATAATCAATAATAGTGCCCAAATGTCTTTAGGCTAGGTTCACACACAATAAAATAAAAGCTAAATACAAGCATAAAGGCCTTATTAGGGTATGTTCACAATGGATAAAACAGGCGGAATTCCGCCTGTCTCAGTGTCCCATAGCCTGTCTATGGGAGAGCACGCGCTCCTCCACAGCCGCCGCTCTCCGCTCAAAGAAGTGACATATCACTTTTTCGAGCGGAGAGCGGCGGCAGCACGCTCTCCCATAGGCGGGCAATGACACACTTATTACTAAGTGTGAACATACCCATACACAGAGTGATCATCTGACGAATTGGGCAGATATTATCCCGGAATAATAAAGACAACAATCAGCTGAGGAGTTAGCAATCCTTGGCTTGTAGGCTGATCGTTGTCTTGCCAACATGTTTAAAAAATCATTGGGCGCCAAAAAGGGGTATTCCAGGGTCGGTATATAGAAAATAATAAAGATGTTATGCTTACCTCTCTTGCTGTGTCTGTGGGTCCCCCTGCTGAGGCAGCCGGGGGGAGAATGGAGAGGTAAGTATAACATCTTTATTATTTTCTAAATACTTAGGCCCTATAAAGCAAGGGCTTAATTGCCCCTAATTTTGAGTATCCTTAAGGCCCTATTCCACCAACAGATCTGACGACAGATTATCTGCCAAAGATTTGAAGCCAAACCCAGGAACAGACTATAATCAGAGAACAGGTCATAAAGGAAAGACTGGATTTCTCCTCTTTTCAAATCCACTCCTGGGTTTGGCTTCAAATCTTTGACAGATAATCTGTTGTCAGATCTGTTGGTGGAATAGGGCCTTTAGTGTCCTAATAGGGGAAACCCCCTTAACAAATCCCTACAGATGAGAGACTCTTTTTTTTTTTTAATAGAGACTGGGGTTTAGCTAGTATGACATAATTAAGAAGGGCTCATTTGCATATTCATTTTCTATGGAACATTCCCTGTACCTTGTCCCATAAATGAGAACCAGTATCCCTTCTTGACCTTCTTTAATAAAATAAAAAAATGAAGCTATATTTTTAGAATAAACCAGAAAGAGGAGGATGGGTTAACTGCCCATCTACTAAACAGGGTAACAAGCATCAGGATATTTTTTTTTTTATTAAGTTGGCTATATACATTTAATTGAATTTGGATGAACTTTCCAATATGGAGGAATAAGCCAACCATGTAATATACATGGGGCCTCCTCTTCTTTATATGTCCTTGGTGTACCCATCTTTCCTTATGTATATAATACAATACTCAACCCTTCCTAACGCATAGAATAGGACTTTCACTGTTCTCATTCACACATTGCACCTGCAAAAATACTATAAATAGCCTCGGCTTAATGTGCTGACTCATATCATTTACTCCTAGTAATAAAGTCTTTGTGATATCATTTATTAGTTATGACAGAGAAGTGGAACTCTACAAATCTCATGGCACATAGTAATGAGCGTATGCACCTATAGTATGGAGGACTGTACATCCATATCGGGTATTAACAACACCCCCGCCATAAAAAAAAATCATTGATAATAACAGGAAACAACCTTGCTGGGAGTTCAGAATTTAGTAGCAAAGTGCACAGAACAAAAGTATCAATCATGCATTGTGTTCCCATAGAAACAGATATAAACCCGGAATATTAGAAGTCAGGGATTTCGTATTAAATGGAGAAGACGTTTTCTGTAAATGAAGTTAATGAAACTTTCTAATAACTTTTTTTTTATTTTTTTTTTTCTAGTTTCCCTCCTCCCGTTCAGACTTGCCAGTAAATCTGGTGTCTTTTCCAGGGGGGTGGGGGGTATGGTGGTATTGGTCAGGTCTGGTATCGCCAATAACACATATATTGGTGCGTGTAGATGGGGCGTCTTCAGGTTTTGTGCCTATGGCAGCAGCAGCTGTAAATACAGCTCTGACTACACACAACCTGAGCGGCCATGTTTTTTCCTATGCAGATATCAATGAAGTCCAGGCATAGTGGAAATTGTAGTATTTAAACAGCTGGAGGGCTGGAGGTTCCCCTTCCCTGTATAAAGTGTATATCTAGCTTTATTATTACTAATGCAAAACCTAATTTATAGATATTTGGGAAGATTTATCAAACATGGTGTAAAGTGAAACTGGCTCAGTTGCCCCTAGCAACCAATCAGATTCCACCTTTCATTTCTCACAGACTCTTTGGAAAATGAAAGGTGGAATCTGATTGGTTGCTGGGGGCGACTGAGCCAGTTTCATTTTACACCATGTTTGATAAATCTCCCCCATTGTATAGATTATTAATGATACCCCCAATGGGCTTTACATTAGTGTCAGTGCATACAGCTAATCCTGACGTCACCTGCACCCCTATTCGCTCCTATGTATAATCTGGCGCATCCTACCTCTAAGGCCGTTGTAATCGTCAGTGTTTCTAGGCAGGGAAGAGGTTATCTTCATACTTTGTCCGATCAATAGAAAACAGCAGTATTTCTCCCTGTGTATTTATTGGCCTGCAGCCGCCACATTCTCAGTGGATCGATGGCGACTCGTTGTGGGTTAATTATAATCGCTAAATAAACGCAAAAGTCTCAAAGTTCAGGTGGCTCTGAAACGTTTCAGAAAACTTCAGAGGGCACAGCCGGGGAAGCGGCTCTGATCGGCCCCGGGCAGGGGGAAGATGAACCCGATCTTCCCCTCCTCTTATCTGAGGCCCTGACTATCTAATAATGGAGGTCACTTCAGATAAAAGGTTCAACCAATTGATTCCCAAAGGCCTGAAGGGATATCGCTCTAATATCATCAGGTCTATCGCATCTTCTCATTGTTTTAGGAGAATTTACGTTGTTCGGCATAACTTTAATTGGCTTTTTGATAAACAATGGTGTTTAATAATACATTTATTGTATAGATAGGCAGAGAGATAGATTGGTATGAGATAGATAAAAGATAGATAGATAGATAGATAGATAGAAGATAGATAGATAGATAGATAGATAGATAGATAGATAATAGATAGGAGATAGATTGATAGATAGTAGATAGAAGATAGATAGATAGATAGATAGGAGAGAGATAGGAGATAGATAGATAGATAGATAGAAGATAGATAGATAGATAGATAGATAGATAGATAGATAGATAGGAGATAGATAGATAGATAGATAGATAGATAGATAGGAAATAGATAGATAGATTTTCCTTTGCATATGTGAATACGGTCCTAGAATCAGACTTGGATCTACTGGCACCCCTCACTACCTGGAGGTAGTGCTGCTTTCTGTATACCTTATTGTAGATAGATAGATAGATAGATAGATAGATAGATAGATAGAAGATAGATAGATAGATAATGGATAGATAGATAGATACATGATAAATAGATAGATAATAGATAGATAGATAAATAGGAGATAGATACGAGATAGATAGATAATAGATAGATAGATAGATAGGAGATAGATAGATATGGATTCTAGATGTATACAATCTTTTCTTGGTCCTGTGATGATATCCATGATTATCCCTGGGGTTGTAGACAGGACGTGTTACATAGATGACATAATGTGAGACGTTCTCTTGGTGGAGCAGTTAGTTGGTGTTATGTTACATCCAGCAGCTCGGAAGGATTTCCATATTTTCCTATCACTCCATGGCTGTCCACTTCTACTGTACCCAGGGGTAGAACTTTTCCACCACCAGTCTCTATTATGTCTCATTGTCCTTAATGCTCTAATACCCTATTATTACAGTATTATGGTGTTATTAGGCGCTGGACACAGGTAGCCCTGGTCAGTGGTGGTGGAGATGACGGAATGCTCCTCTCTGTGTGTGGGCACCTTACCTCTGTATACACTGTGATAAGGCAAACCATTATCTACCAGTCAGGGCACTAGGCGAGCATGATGGACGATGATGTAACCAGTCAAATCTCTATCACTTGAGAAGAACAGAAAACATAAATCCATGTTCCTTTACATGAAAGGCCGCCTAACATCATGACATATGTGCAGTAAACATTTTAGGAACCTGTCAAAATTGAAGATACCAGATAAAATGCCGTTGTCTCCACTTCTACCCATTGAAATTCCACCACATAGAACATTGCAGAAAGATGCTGGGTCTCTATCGTAATGTAGGAGGTTGAGGCGATGGGGAATATTGCAGCTGGTACTCTACACAAGACTGAGCAGTCATGGGACTATGTCTATAACCCACCAGATAGTATACTATAGAAAATGACTATGGCCAACATGGCATGAGATACCGTTAGCTGAAAGTAGCCTATCCAGCCTAACGCTGGCCAAACAATAGCTCTTGTTCAGCAGATAGCTCTGTGTACAGAGTATTCTGTATCTCGGATCGGCATGTGTGTATGTTAATGGGGAGAGGAAAGTAAGGCCTGCACCAACGATCCAGCAATCATTCATGAGGACCGCCCATATGACCCATCAGGTCTTGTGAAGATCCTTTTTCCTACCAATATTTGCCAAATTAACGTTGGCCAAGCATCTTCTATACATGAGCTGGCTGGCAGGACCTGCCGAACTGAAAGGGGTTGGCCATCGTATGCCTAAAGTGTATGATCTTAAGCTTTTAGGTGGACATACACCTTCTATAAATTCAAATTGTTGAGTTTTCTCTTCCCATGCACCGGAATGTTTGGTACGGGGAGGAGATGGATAAGCCACCGCCAGATATCTCTGGTGGCAGCTTATCTCTCTGTGAACAAAGGGTCCACGCCTATCTCCACTGACATCATCTGTGGATTGTCGGGAGACCCCATACACTGTATACTGATGGCTGAACCCGCCTGGAACCTTTAGGTATTAATATTCTCATAACTCTCACATACCTACTCTCCATATACAGTTCACCTTGAGGAATCATGGCCACCGTTGCCCTTCGGATTATGCACACTCATATTACGAGGCACCAGATAAGAAAGACACTAGGGGAAGTGGTTATCTAACGTCTCTGGTGGCAGGTTAGCTCCGAGAGTTTATCAGATAAACTTGTATGGCTCTCAATTAGTATTAGATTATGACAAGGAGACAGCAAGGACACATGAGACTCTGTATACGAGATATCTAGGAATTAGCTTTAATTTACAAAAATGAGATGTGTGGAAAGAAGTCGGAAATGAAATTAGGTTTTTCTGCAGCAGAGAAAGAACTTAAAGGTGGATAGACACCTGTCGGAGACAGCTATTCCCCTTGTCCTCCCCATATACATGCTTGGCTGGTTGAGATACATGTTCTGAGATTCTCATTGGGAAAAGGAGAATAAACCACTGACAGACACCTCTGGCTATCTCTTTTAAAAGCAAAAGGATCAGGTGTGGAAACTCAACAAGTGTAATCTTTCCTCCTACAATTCCAATGATCATAGTGACTGTAAGGGTCCTATTAGACGGAGCGATTTTTAACGATTAACGACTAACGACAAACGTTCACAAACGAGATTGTCTATCAATAACCTGAAATCATTCACCATATTACACAGAACGATGGTCGTTAGTTATGATCCTTACTACAATCGTTTTTGCGATCGTTACTATGATAGTTTATTCTTTCTGATCCCAGCAAAACAATGGACAATGTGCAATTACACTGAACAATTAGTGAAAAAATGCGTAACTTGAGCGAATGAATGTGAAATTGCAGCGAACGATTAACGATGATTTTAGGTTCAGATCTAAATCAACAATCAACGGCGTATGAACGATATGTCGATGGTTGCCTGCAATTACACAGAACGATTATCGTTTAAATTCGAACGATATAACGATTTTTTGCACGATTATCGTCCCGTGTAATAGGGCCCTAAACCCAAATTTTTTTCCATCACTCCTGACCGTTCACAGTGCACTTTAGGGGGCGATAATGAGCACAGGAAAAAGCTCTTCAAAGAGTCAGGAGAGTATAAAAAACTAAATTCTGTGATTAACAAATTGTGTTTTGCCTGCATGACATGTAGGTTTTCCCTTCTTGTTACTTTTTTCCCGTGACAGCTGCTATCAGTCAAGTAGATTTTTAATCAGTTTTAATCAGTTCTCCATAGTAGTACAACATTGTTTATAAACTTTTAGCATGTGATAAAAGGGTTACAATGTGCTATAAATGACTTACCAGAGTATATTATAAATGTCAGATTGATATTATAAAGTTATGAGCAACAGTTTTTTTCACGTCATGTTATTTAGATTGCAAAAAAAAACAACAAGAACAACACACTTCCTAAATAATCGATTGACATCAAAGCAAAAAATAGCTGACATTGAAAAAACTAGTTTTTTTTATAAGCATCAAGTCAATTTCGACTTCTGGTATTCATTTTCTCCTGCAAGCCTTTCTTTATTTTGTTGGCAGTTGTCCTATTCCTCCTCTCCCAACATAATTGTCATTCCTAAGCAGTGTTTTCTCAATGTGTTTTCAAAACCGATAAAACTTCACAAAGGATTTCTTCTTGACTTTGTTTCAAACGTTATTTGCCATAGTTTGGAGGCACTAATACACTTACAAGATAAAAATAAAAGAATATTATCTATTAATTTCAATCAGTTCTTCATAATAGCGCAATATTGCTGGTAAAAATTTCAGTATGTGATATTAGGGCAGTAACCATATACGACTTACGTTTATCGGTGTATATTGTAAATGTCAGTGTGATAAAATAGGGTTATCAGCAGCAGATCCCGTTCTTAACAGAAATTATAGAACAATTTTAATGTCATAGTATTACTTAGATTGCAAGAAATTGCACACCTCTCCGATAATCTATTGACATCACTGCAAACAACAGCTGACATTATCAAATATTAGTTCATAGATGACAAACATTTTGCAATTTACTATTTGTAAATGTAAAGTCCGTTTCACGTCAAGTGATCTTTCAAATGGTTTTTGAAAGATCACTTCACTTTTATTATGTTGGTAGTTGTCCTTTTCCTCCTCTCCATTTTTTCCAATATAATTGAGAAAATTGTTGCAAAAGTTGGCTTAGATTATTAAAATCACTGTTTAAGGACAATGAAATTGTTTACTGTTTTTACTTTGGGCCCTTAGCCGATAATCCTTCCTATTAACCTTCAGGCTATGTTCACACACAGTATTTTTGTCAATCTTTTGGTCAGTTTTTCTCAACCAAAACCAGGAGTGGGTTGAAAACACAGAAACTGTGCTAATGTTTCAATTATAATGTTGCTCTTTCAGTTCCACTTCTGATTTTTGGTTTAAAAAAAATGACCAAAAACTGACGGAAATACGGAAATGTGTGAACATGACATCAACCTTTACATATTCAAAATATAATTTGAGATGTATTTGTTACTTCATAGGGTAGCATAGCATTTATTTCTCCTTTATTATGTTGGTAGTTGTTCTATTCCTCCTCTCCCTTCATTTGTTTCTAATATAATTGACATTCCTGAGTAGGATTTTCTTTTGATGTTTACTAAAGAGATAAAGCTTCGCAAATTTTTCCTTTGTGAGTTTGTTTGAACACCATTCGTCAAAGTTAAGACGCACCAATACGATTTCCCTTTGTTCTCTCGGCTTATTATGCCTTTTATTACCCTTCACTATATAAAAATTTAAAATCTAACTTTTCATTTGAGACCTATTGGCTATTTCACAGGACGCTGTAGCGTACATTGCACTGTTTCTCTAAAGAGGCAGAAAGAATTTCGGTTTGTGTAGAGGTGCAAGGCGCAGATGGGGCACTCACCAAGTATAAACAGAATATATTCACGTTAAGATAAAAGTAGAATAGATCTCTCAGATGAATGCTTCTGACATAGTAGAATTTTAAACATCTTACAAATGGCTTTCGGAAACGTGGTAGATGTTCAGCGTGTAAGTAATGGTTGGTGCCTTCTGTGTTTGTAAGGACGCCCAGGACGCCGTCTATGTGATCACTTAGTTGTGGTGATATGTTGATATAACTTTTCTTGGCTATTGTACACAAACCGCTTGTCAGAGGCTTAATGGACTATACTTTCACTAAGGGCATAGAGGGGTGATGGAGAAGAGTAAATGTAGCACGTTTAGCCCTTTGGGGCTTGTTTTAGAAGTCTGTGTTATATATGTGCATACTGGTAAAAGGGAAAATATATTTTGTGCCGTGGGTTTGTCTGTGTCCGAGAAGGGTTATATAACCAAGAAATACTGGTATGGTCCCAAACTACCAAACTTTCCTCCATTGCCACTTTATTGGGTTGTAGAAGACCCCTAGTGGTCACTTGCTATAGTAGATGGAACCAATTGATTAGGTCCTCTGTATAATGCATGGAGTCTTCAAAAGAAACTCTTTCCATACCCATTATAGTTGGCCAAACCCACTGATTTTATTGGAACGGGCAACTGTATGTTTATGCAAATGTATGGGGGCTGCTCGACTCTTCCCCTGTAGATCATGTTGAAGTGTTCATGTCACTTTGAAGGCATGTCAAAAGCTTTTAATGGGTGGGTTTGAGTGTTAACCCCCTACTAATCATTAGATTGACTGATTACGTCACTCCCAGGCTTGCTGATTATCTCCTACCGCAGGAGTTGGTTTCCATTGAAGTACAATGGATACTGTCTCCTGCAGCAAGACTTCAGGAGACATTCAGGGCTCATTTAAGAGGTGAAGTCCAGTGAAAATAAGGGCTACAAGAACGTAATAAAAAAAGTATACTTACAGATCCCCCGCAGCGCTGCCTTACCGATGTCTGACTACTTCCGGCCTCCTGCAGTTGGAACAGCACGTAGAAGGCTGATGGATTGCCCACTCACCCAATAAGTGACTGGGATGGGACACCGCTGCATCACTGACTCGGGGCCGCGATGTTCCAGCAGCAGGAGCCAAGGCCGTGATGTTCGAGTAAGCCTGTTGAAAATTATGTCCGACGGCTGCCAGAGAATGGTGAGAGCACCAACACCTATAGCTTTTAAAGGTGTATGGGCACCTCAACTGATACAGGGCTAAAGATAGCCATACTGAGCCCAATTTACTTATGGGAAAGATGTTGTGTACCAACTGTTACCTTCATAAATCCTAGGGAAACATCTAGGACAAATGAAGTACTAAACCCAATAACAAAGAACACTTGTCACGTCTGACATCCTTCCGAAACACCATCACAGGTCTAATTTCGCCCTTCCAATGAACTGTACTAGTTCCCACACCCCCGAAACCTTAACCTGACGTCCCTTCCCGAAACTTCATCTTCTTCCTCTGTACTCTTGATGGTTCTTCATAATTTTATCATTTTAAGGGTCATTGCGTACTAAAGAATATTACAAGTTGACAAAACTTCTAAGGCGAAAAGTGAACTCTTCAATCTATAAAATGTAATATAAACCCTTTATGTTAGGACAATGACATCTCCATACTTGTCAACCATGTAATATTAGATAAATGAAAGCGACCTGTATGTTAATACAATGAAATCTGTGATTAATGACGTCCCGTCTTTTCCTCTTATAAAGTCGATCCGTCCGTCAGGGAAATTGTTGCACTTATGATGTGCTGCAGCCGTAGACTGACCCCCGGGGGCCCTATTGTTCTAAAGCCCATGGGAGATGTCCAGGCAATTTGTAGTATGTTGAAGAGTTTCCTTCCCTGTCTGCTGCTTGTATAATAATAGTTAGAGGAGGAGGCGGTAAGGAGAGGAACGTGTCGAAAAATCCCATAATGGCAGGATTTAAAGCCCAGTTAAGTAGCTAAAAGCCATAAAGATCCTCACACGCGACTTACAATGTAGACGTGATCCCTGCAAAGAAAATATTAGTACAGGCAGAGAAACTGCTACCAGTCTGTGTCAGGACGGGGACCATAGGAAAGTGTTTGGTTTCTTGGTGGCGACTTATATACAGTTAGAGTTGTATTGTGCTGCTATATTTACATTACAACCCCGTATACTGTGACAACGTCAAACACAAAGTGAAGTGTCCAACGTTAACTGTGTTAAGGGGCAGTCAGCAGAATGCTGTTTCCTGACTGGCCAAAACAACAATTATTATACATATATTTACATATACACACCACTACACACACACTGGTACAGCTCATATAAAGTCACTGGTCTTGACCATTAAGCCTTATATGGAGTTGTTATTGCTGTTAACGCAGGGGGAGAGTTACGCCGTTCATTCGCTTCAGGTTTTAATAGGGACCAATTCTAAATATTTATACATTGTTAACCCCGGAGGAACGATAAAGGAGCATAATAAAGTGATTTACAATGTTTCTCAGGAGCTAGCACTTTTAACAGTACCTCCCTTTCATGTACGGGTTGTAAGGAACGTATTCATGGTGTAGATGGAAAGGAAAAGTACCATATAAAATTCAGCAAAGACTGATGTTAATTTTTTTTTTTAATTTCTCCTTCAGAATTTTTTGATGATTTCTCAGAGGGCCGAGAATGTGTCAACTGTGGAGCAATGTCCACCCCGCTTTGGAGGAGGGATGGCACGGGCCACTACCTTTGCAATGCATGTGGTCTGTACCATAAGATGAATGGCATTAACCGTCCATTGATCAAGCCCCAACGGAGGCTGGTAAGAGTTTTTCTAATTGGTTCTTCAAGGCATGCGGCTACAGAACTGTAGTATTAACAAGAATGTAATAGTGATCAAGTCTTATCCTTTACTTTGCTTCAGTACTAGAGATGAGCGAACCTGGAGCATGCTCGAGTTCATCCAAACCCGATTGTTCGCCATTTGATTAGTGGTGGCTGCTGAAGTTGGATAAAGCCCTAAAACTGTCTGGAAAACATGGGTATAGTCATTAGCTGAATCTATGTTTTCCAGACAACCCTAGAGCTTTATCCAACTTCAGAAGCCCCCGCTAATCAAATGCCGAACGTTCGGGTTTGGATGAACTCGAGCATGCTCGAGGTTCGCTCATCTCTATTCGGTACCTTCTCAGTTGCATCAACAGCCCCATAGCTGGCATGTACTGCCACCTAGTGGCCAATAAGTTTGCAATCTTCTAGCTGGATGAACACTAGTAATGGTCCCTATTCTCTTTTGTAGTCTGCTTCCCGCCGCGTTGGACTCTCCTGTGCCAACTGCCATACAACCACCACAACCTTGTGGCGTCGAAATGCAGAGGGTGAGCCCGTGTGTAACGCCTGTGGACTATATATGAAGTTGCACGGTGTTCCCAGACCACTGGCAATGAAGAAGGAGGGCATTCAGACCAGGAAACGTAAACCAAAGAATCTCAGCAAGTCCAAAACTCCAACAGGTACAAACCAGACTCCAGCAGGTGCAAAAAAAGAAATTCAGAAGTGAACTGACCATGTATGCTTAACAATGGATGAACTCTTATTGTAATTACTTCTAAATTGAAAATGGCCTTTACTCAAATAGTAATGGTCACTGAATGTGCATGGGAGGGGCGAGAAGGTCAGGAGTATATACCAGACAAGATGACTTAAGATGAGCATTACAAAGTGTCTATTTACATGAATGTGTTGTCTGTGTAATACAGGATAGGACGGGTCCTCCAGAACTCTCTTTGAAACCACTCTCCAAGATATAAGGATCCTTAATCAAGGGCTCCCTAAATTAACTCAAACTTCTCTAATAGCGAGTAGTGTTGAGCGAACACTGAAATGCTTGAGCGCTCAGGTCAAGCATTTGATTCAAGTCAAGCAATTTTAATGAACCCCAATAAAAATAATGGGAAACTGGAGCATTTAACCAAGTCTTTGGTAGAGCCGAGGGTACCTATTGCTTTTTTCAGTAAAGTTTTTGTATATTTTATTTAAACATCCCTTTAATAGACGAAATATACAAAGTTCAGCCATAAAGGTGCATAGTCACCTTTATCCGAGGTGCTTGGTCGAGTACCGAGTTCAAATGAACATCATGCTCGACCAAGTGTGTGCAACACTAAAAATATCTAGTCGATAAGCCTGTGGCAAATTATAAACTATATACTATTTTGCCTTTGTGATATGTTTGTTTTCAAGAGCTGTTCTTATGCTTTCTTCTAGGACCAAATGGCACCGACAATCCCACTCCATCTACCACCACTACAGAAGACATGCGCCCCATAAAAATTGAACCGGGACTGTCACCTCCATATGGACATTCAGCAATTTCTCAGGTACACAACCACAGTTCTTTTTTCTGATCTTTGATCTACTCGCCAAAATTCTTTTCAAGTGCTAACTACTGGTGTTCTTTTCACAGGCATCGGCTTTATCTAGTATTAGTCATGCATCGTCTATTCACTCAATGGTAGGTCTAAAGTTATCTCCTCAGACCCATCACTCTACAATCAACACATCTCCTCAATCCAGCTCCAAAAATGACTCCTGGAATAGTTTGGTCTTAGCTTAACTTGACTCTCCCCTCTGGCCGTCGGCACCTCAAGCCTTGACTTGAATATTTAGGTTTTTAATCGAGGATTTGGTCATTGATTCTGCCAGAGAGATGTCACTTAAAAGGAAAAAAAATTCTAAGCTCTCGAGAGACTTAAACTTAAAAAAAAAAAAACTTCAGCTACTTTAGAAATTAAACGAACTCCTAGCAAAGTAATTTAATGTTTATTCTTATAGCAAAGGACTTTTATACATTGGACGGTATTTAATGTGAATGGACAGCAAACGTATTGAAATCGTGGCCTGAAAAACTGCAGCAATTTTTTGCAAACTTTGAGGGGGAAGGGGGGTGAGGGGTGGGCTATGCCTCTACTAATAAGCAACACTGGAAGTGTCTGAAAAACTTTCAGCGTCATTCGCTAACCTGTATAGTTACTTTAATGGAAATCTGCAAAATGGTGATTTTGAAAAAAAAAAAAAATGGCAAGAAGGGGGTGCTGCTGAGTGTTTCCACTTCTGTGGCTCTTTTTGGACTTGTTCCCAGTTGAATTGATTATTTGTTCAGCCAAATGGGCTCTGTAATAGTCTGTCCCTTTCCGAAGTGTTGTTTCTCGTCTTACAGACACAAAAAATTGCACAATTTCCCCAATTCTGTAACAAAAACGTAAATGTTGCATCACCATGTCCTTGTAGGAAGCGACAAGGCCGCTGCGAATCACTCTGTAAAAACTAGATCCGTACATTGAAGATTAAATATGTGAAACTTATTTAAGCATGGTCAATCTGTAGATTTGCAAAAAATTTTGAGTAAAATGGAGAATTGAACTTTGCAATTTATTAAATATATTTGCATACATCTCATTATATTGCCTGTTATGGTGCCCAGTTCTGTGGGGAGGGACTGTTCAGTCTACTGTCATGGTCGCCATCCAAGGCATATTCTAAGCAATTACCACACTCCATTCAGGTAAGAAAAATGTGAATTTTCAGTAGGTTGTGCAGAAGTTGGTTTCGTTCACACCAAATTGCTGCCTCTACATCCTGAAGATATCAGATATTAATAATGTGTGCTTGTCCTAATTTAGCTGCTTGCCCTTCTATAGAGAGAATTGGACATGGTAGACATATGAAAAAGGACAACGTGCATGTGTTCTAAATCAGGAGAGGGGAGTAAAGCTGGCCTTACACATCAGATAGCTGTTGGTTAAATGATTGTTCAGCCGAAAACTTTTTTTTCTGACTGGCAAAATTTGACTTGGTCTACCATACAAAAGTGGTTGCCATACTCCTCTGACGAAACCTGGCATGTTGAAGTTTAACCTGAGTTTTAAGGTTCTCAATACGCATTAAATAGGCGGCTGATCCCACCAAAATCGGACAACAATAAAATTATGTGTATGGCTAGCTTAATCCACTACTGGATGTCTCCCATAAGGACAAAAGGATTAGGCAGGTTGAAATCTAAAGCCTGACCCTTCGGGACACCCCTGTACACATTAGGTGATTGGCTGGTTTTGCCGAAATTGTTGTGTTAGGCCAACATTTTATAGTCTATGTTCCCCTTTAGGCAACAATAACAAACTGTCTTGAATACTTGACTTTTGGCATTTATAAAGTTAACCTTTTTTTCTTAAGAACATCCAAAAATGCTATTAAAAATTGGTGGTCCTCTCAAGAGAGCCAACAAGTAGCAAATATAGGGGCAACTGAATATACATCACAAATAAATCTGGTCTAGATAGGGTTTGGATTTCTCAAAGAAGTTGTCTGTAAAGGAAATTCTTACTGAAGTGACACAAGGTATTGCCATGGAAGTGGGAAGCTCAAGCTTCAACGATACCTGCCGAGAATTTTGGTTGCATAGAATAAAGTCCGTTGACCATGACAGGTTCCCTTTAACCTTTTGTAGCACTCCAGAAACACATTTAGTCCCACCGGAATGGCAGCCAGAGGAATGTAGGCCAATGCCTACTCTCTAGTGAAGGCGGCCCTTTTGCGTCTTATTCTCTATATAATGACATTTCCCAAAGGAAAAGGAAACACGCCTTTACGTTGGCCATACACATTATAATAATGATGGCTGACTCCACCTATTTTGGCAGAAGTGGTCTATTATCTAAAATGTTCATAGTCGTCCTAACATTTCCTAAATGGAAGATGCTGGATGAGAGAGGGATTGGCAAGTTGGATTTCAACATGGGCGATCTTTTTGCCCTCAGGAAAGATAAGTTGTCTCATTCTCCTCTCCCTCGTGAGAACACACTTGGATTTGGCTGAGTAAGGCCTGCAAGTGTATGGGGGAATTGGAGATACCTGTTGGCTGAAGAGTATGGCCAGCCTTAGAGTCTTTTCACTTTTCAATTAACTGACTGCACAGTCATGACTACCCGTAGGCAACCATCGACAGGGAAGTACTACTGGGTGTGTGCTTTCTGGTTGACTGCCCATATTCCCACATTATTGTGATTGGCTGGAAATAGCGTTGAGTGGACCTGATAAACTGTTTGGGTTCGGCAACCTGAACAGCTTGGGTTAAGAAAACATGGATACAACCTATGGTCTATGACTGTATTCATGTTTCCCAGGACTTCCTAGGGCAGCATCCTACTTCTTCAGCTGCAGGGAATCAAACACTAAGGGGGGGATTTATGAAGACCAGCGTACAAGTATGCAGGTCTTATATTAGGCCCCTTTCCCCCGGCAGGATACTCTAAGAGGCACACACCTCTTAGTGAATTCGGCTGGCCAGGCGCCCGAATCTGCGGCCAGGCACCCAAATCTGCGTACGAAATCTACACCTGCTTCGGGCAGGTGTAGATTTTGGGCATGATTTATGCCTTCGAGCAGGCGTAAATCACGATAAATGAGGTGCGGGAGGAGGCCACGCCTCCTCCCTGCCTTATCACGCCCCCGCAAGCTCCGCCAGCCCACCCATCGGGCGAGCGGGGCATATGGGAGGCGTACGCCAGGGAGAAGGGGCAAATCTGCACCTTTTCCCTGGCGTACACTTCGTAAATCCCCCCCCCCCCCTAAGTGTTAAGGTTTGGAGAATGTTGCCGAAACAGAATGGTTTGACTGGTCTTCTCAACACTAGGTAAGATGTGACGGGAAGACAGTCATGTCAGTCATGGACTCTTACCAGCCATTATTCAATTGGCAATGAGTAACAGTGACTTCATTCATAACTCCGCTCCCCCTACAAAATGTGAAACAAATCAATGTACATGATTGATAGAAAAAAATATCTTTAGTAAAGATAACTAAGTAAAACATTGTAAATTCAATTTCTGATGTTATTTTTAAAATGGTTAAACAAAAGTTGTTGTTTTTTTTTTCCTTTGTAAAGTTGGATGTATAAAGTAATAAAGGGCATAAAGCACAAAAACACAGGTAAAAGACACATGTAACCATTAGGAATATGAAGTTGTTACAGATGACACTTCTAACAACCTTCCAAAACTTTAGCAAATAAAATAAACTAAAACTCTTTTATGGGCTCACTGTTTTGTTTTTACTTTCAAAAGTTGTGGTTTATTTTTTAATTATTTTCAAGTGTTACAAAGGTATAAAACACATTGCATCAGTCATGCAGTGGAGGTATAACACAGTGCAGTGTATGTAGTACAAGATGTGCATTTCCAGAAAAAAATACATAGGGGGACATTTATCAAGGGGTTTGCGCCTAATTTTTGGTGAATAATTGGATTTTTCACCCATTTTTGGCCTAAGTTCTATTTATGAACCAGTATTCGACAGGTGAATATTTTTAGATGCGACTTTTTTTTTAATCTGCCTGTTATAAGTATTCACCCAAAAGTTCTCATAATCAGGGATTAGCGCCCAATTTATCATTTGCGACTGTTTAAAAAGTCGCATTAAACAGGCACAAGCTTACATCTGGTCAGAACCAGGTGAATAAAACTGCGCAATTTTTTCATAGTTGCGCCTTTTTATTTAGATACATTCACTATGGCAGTGCTACATGTGAATAAGTCACAAGATATTAGGACAAAATACACACCAATCCCCATTAGAATAGTTGCACTTATTAGACTCCTTATTAGACTCCTCTGTGTCAGTCAGTCGGTGTCAATCAGTCAGTGTTAATAATGTGTGTTTGTGTATGTTAGTGGTGTCTCAAGTGATTGTGTATAGTGTGTAGATGATGGGCGCATAGTGGATGGATGAGGGGCCCATTGAGGCTGACCACCAAAAACCTGGAGCTGGCCCTGTCCATGGAGATTAGCACCATTTAGTATATGGGAGGGGATGTAGCTCAGTGGTAGAGCGCATGCTTTGCATGTATGAGGCCCCGGGTTCAATCCCCGGCATCTCCATATTTTATAGAATACACTTGTAGATGTGATAACACATGAGAAATATCTACAGCCACTTCCAGGGATACAGTGTGATCCAGAATAATATTGCGTCATCCTGTAGGGCGCTTTAGGCCAATGGTCGCCATGATTTGTTATAATTCCAAGTGATCAGGTGAATAGTTGTGTGTGGATGAAGACGATAAAAAATAATTTAACCTGTGGAAAGGAAGGACATAATGCAATCCAATATTCTTCATCGCTCACATAATAAGCCACAAAGCTTGGTGTGCTCAGAGCCTGTATGGCAGCACACTGAGCCCCTATGGCTGCATGGTATGTGTGTCTGCTGTTGTATGGTGACACTGTATTACAGATGGGTTCTCACCCAGTGGTGGAATGAATGTGCCATAGGCCCCCAGCTATGACTATGCGGCAGCACTGTGCACAATCATCAGGTTTCTAAATTAGGCCCATTTTATAGCTCATAACAACTTTACAGGTACAGCTTTAAGAGGCACTCCAGGAATTTTTTTTTTATTCTTCAAAATTAACCGGTTATATAGATTTGTCATTTAAATTTGTCTTCCAGTACTTATCAGCTGCTGTATGTCCTGCAGGAAGTGGTTTATTCTTTCCAGTCTGACACGGTGCTCTCTGCTGCCACCTCTGTCCATGTCAGGAACTATGCAGAGATTTGCTGCAGCTCTGGACAGTTCCTGACATGGACCTGACAAGCACTGCCTCAGACTGGAAAGAATACACCACTTCCTGCAGGACATACAGCAGCTGATAAGTACTGGAAGACCGGAGATTTTTCTGACACCAGTTGATTTGAAAGAAAAAAAATACTTTTGCATTTTTTCATGTTTCATTTTTTTGGTAGGTAAGGACTTTTTTCTTGAAAACTAGTTATTTTTAAATATTTTGAAAAAGTTTTTTTTTTTTAAATTACTTTCTTTCAGGGAGAGGGATGTGTTAGGGGTTAAAGGGGTTTTCCCCTCTCCCCCCATTTTTTTTGGCTTATTTAACACACATTACAAAGTTATATAACTTTGTAATGTGGTTAAATAACCGGTCTGGCCCCCTTCCCCCACTTTCCGACCCCCCCGGAAGTTAAGTTGAGACAAGGTTTGCTCTAATTGGGGGTCTGAACAAATGTTGCTGTCTGTATTTAAGGGTCTGGTTGAGGTCTGAAGTAATGTTGCAGTTTGATTGGGTCAGGGACACATTATCTTATACTTAAAGAGGTTATCCAGCAAAATACTTTTTCTTTCAAATCAACTGATGTCAGAAAGTTATGTAGATTTGTAATTTACTTCTATTAAAAATTCTCAAGTCTTCCCATACTTATTAGCTGCTGTATGCCATGCAGGAAATATTGTTTTATTTTCAGTCTGACACAGTGCTCTCTGCTGACATCTCTGGCCAAGACAGGAAATCTGTCTCCTTTTTCTATGAATCCCCATAGAAAACCTCTCCTGGTCTGGACAGTTCCTGTCTCGGCCAGAGATGTCAGCAGAGAGCACTGTGTCAGACTGGAAATAAAACATTTCCTGCATGACATACAGCAGCTAATAAGTAAGGGAAGACTGCAGATTTTTTTAATAGAAGTAAATTACAAATCTATATAGCTTTCTGACATCAGTTGATTTGAAAGAAAAAGTTTTTCGCTGGACAACCCCTTTAAGTATAAGATAATGTGTCCCTGACCCAATCAAACTGCAACATTACTTCAGACCCCTAAATACAGACAGCAACATTTGTTCAGACCCCAAATTAGAGCAAACCTTGTCTCAATGCCCCCTTCCCCTCTTACCTACAACTCTTCCATAGATGCTAAATACTGTCACTTGGACATTCTGAAATCTCAATCATAAGAAAGAAGAAAGACATTTTACCACACTAATTAATTAATTATTATTATTATTATTATTATTATATTAGTCAACCCGGGATTTATCCACCTTGCTCCAGCTAAATACTTTCAGTAGAGATATTCCAATGTGTATCAGGTAGGGTTGATATCTTGACAACTGTAATATTCATATTGTACCAGCAGAGGGCAGTGTTCATAGACGAAGCATGGAAATATCTAGGTTAATTTATTAAAATAGTTTCTACTGTAAAATACCCCATTGAATGCAGAACGGTAACAGATTTGATGAAGAATCCACAAGGTGTGAACATACCCTATGGGGACGTAAGGGGCTGCCGATTGATATGGTGTCTCATAGTGGCCAGAACTGGGTATCATTTCCCCAGATCAAACATTTGTAGGATGTGCTGGAAAAAGAAGTCAGATCCATGGAGATCCAGCCTCCTGGTGATCAGCAGGATCAGGAAGGGGATGTAGCTCAGTGGTAGAGCGCATGCTTTGCATGTATGAGGCCCCGGGTTCAATCCCCGGCATCTCCATGTTTTGTAAAATACATTTACAGATGTGATAACACATGGGAAACATGGCACCAAGCCTTCCCGTGTAGTTCTGGGCTGATTCCTGACCTCTTTCAGAATCCTCCTTACCCACCGAAGCAAGATTTTGCATGGAGCCCTAGACCGATCAAGACTGACAGTCATCTTGTGTTTCTTCCATCTTCTAATGATTGAGCCAACAGTTGTTGCCCTCTTACCAAGACCATGTAGCCCATCCCAGCTTTCTGCAGGTTTACAATTTTGTTCTGGGTGTCCTTAGACAGCTCTTTGCTCTTGGCCAGGCATGTCCAAACTTTTTTCGAAGAGTGCCAAATTTGATGAAGTGAACATGTGCGAGGGCCGACCATTTTACATGCTACATGCTATATGCTTTATAACACAGGCAGATAATAGCAAGCTGGATACCTGGGGGGCCGTAAAAGTTCGGAACGTGGCCCGCAAATGGCCCTTCGGACGGACTTTGGACATGCCTCGTCTTGGCCATGGTGGAGAGGTTGGAGTGTGATTGATTGACTGTGTGGACAGGTGATTTTTATACAGGTAATGAGATCAAACAGGTGCAATTAATACAGGTAATGGATTTTTTTTCTTTTTTGATTCTGTCTCAACAAGCAGGGGCAAAGTACAAAATGTTCATATTGGGGTCCACTTCTCCCCACCCATTCTGTTCCTCACTTAGAACTTCCTCAGGGTTAATAAGCCTTAGTATTGTGGCTATATATATATATATATATATATATATATATATATATATATATATATATATATGTAAAAGCCAATTAATGTAACAATGGGCATGTCCGGCATGTTGAAACAGGGATCACACATCCAATATGGCTGCGGCGCAGTGTCCGGTATACTGCGCACGCGCAGGACACCCGTGCTTCACAGCTAGTCACATAACCAGACGGACGTGATGCGTGATGCAACATGATGAAACAATATGTATTTGCACTGAAGGCACTGAAGGGGTCCATTCCACAGAGCGATGATTCGGCGAATTATGGCTCCGCGGAATAGAGAAAATGATCAGCTGATGATCGTGTCATTGGCTGGTCTTTTATTTAGGTTCAAACCTAAAATCATTGGGCACCAACCGCGCATCGCTACGTGGAATAGCGATGCGCGGCAGGCGACCAACTATTTCACAAGCACCATGCTTACCTAAACATGTTGCAGGTCTTCTCCTGTCCTTCTTTTCCTACCGGTCCCGCGCGCAGCAGCAGCTTTGCTGGGGCCTGTCTGAGCTGACAGACCGCTCAGCCAATCACTGGCCAGGACCGCCACGGCCAGTGATTGGCTGAGTGGTCTGTCAGCTCAGACAGGCCGCTTCAAAGCTGCCGCTGCGCACGGGACCGGGAGAAAGAAGGAGCACAGGAGAAGACCTGCAACATGCTTAGGTAAATTATGTTGTTTAACCCCTTAAGGTCATAGCCAATTTTTGTTTTTGCGCTTTTGCTTTTTCCATTTTATGTTTAAAAGTCCATAGCGCTTGCATTTTTTCACCTAGAGACTTATATGAGCGCTTATTTTTTGCGAAACCAATTGTACTTTGCAATGACAGGCATTACCTTTCCATAAAATATGCTGCGAAAGGGGGGTGATATGGACTTTTATTAGGGGAGGGGATTTTTTTTTATTAATAAAAACACTTTTTTACTTTTATTTTTACTTTAACTAGAAGCCCCCCTGGGGGACTTGTTTATACACAGCACTGATCTCTCATAGAGATATAGTATATACACAGCAAAGAACGATTACATCGGTCATAGATTGCTTTGGCCTGCTGCAGGCCACAGCGATCTATTGCCGAGCCGGGATCAGCGTCATTGCGACGCTGAGGCCTGGCATGGGCAGAAGAACGGATCTCCCCCCCGCGAAGAAGATCCGTCCCACTAGACACCAGGGATGTGAGTAATAAAGCCCTTCAATGCAGCTGTCAGGTTTGACAGCTGCATTGAAGTGCTTAAGTAGCCGGCGCGGCAACGGGACCCGTACCGGCTAATAGAGGCACTGCACGGATGCAGATTGCAGCGGGGAGCGGTGCTGTTCAAAGCGGGGTCCCGGCGGGACCAGGTACGTCATGGGTCGCTAAGGGGTTAAACAAGGACATCAGTAACAATGTCCCTGCAGACCTCGCTAAATGATTATCGGGGCTGTGTAATTCAACGCCCCCCCCCCCCCCCCGTGACGTTGTTACAAAGGGGTGATCCCTGCTTCTGGTGCCGGCCGGGGTCTGCGTCGTAATGGCACTGATCCCGGCTCTGCACTTTATTGCTTTTGACTGCAGCAGCCTAAAGCAACAAAACACTGATCTCATCGATCTATGCTGTATAACTGTACAGCATAGATCTCTTTGAGAGATCAGCGTGCATATACTAGAATAACCCTAACCCCAGGGGGGCTTTTAGTATATGGGTAAAAAAAACCAAAAAACTGTATTATTTATAAATAATCCCCTCCCCTAATAAAAGTTTGAATCACCCCCCTTTTCCCATTTTATAAATAAAAATAAACAAATAAATAAACATATTTAGTATCGCCGCGTTTGTAATCGCCCAAAATATTAATTTATCACATTCCTGATCTCGCACGGTAAACAGCGTCAGCGCCAAAAAATCCCAAAGTGCAAAATTGTGCATTTTTGGTCGCATCAAATCTAGAAAAATTGTAATAAAATTGATCAAAAACTCGTATATGCGCAATCAAGGTACCGATAGAAAGAACACATCATGGCGCAAAAAATGACCTAACCTAACACAGCCCCATAGACCAAAGGATAAAAGCGCTACAAGCCTGGGAATGGAGCGATTTTAAGGAACATATATTTGTTAACAATGGTTTGAATTTTTTACAAGCCATCAGATAATATAAAAGTTATACATGTTATATATCGTTTTAATCGTACCAACTTGAGGAACATATGTAACATGTCAGTTTTTCCATAGGACACACGGCGTAAAAACGAAGCCCCCCAAAGAAAACGAATTGCGTTTTTTTTTTTCAATTTCACTGCGCATATAATTTTTTTCTGGTTTCGCAGTATACTTGATGCAAAAATTCAGCCTGTCATTGCAAAGTACAATTAGTGGTGCAAAAAATAAGGGCTCATGTGGGTTTCTAGGTGGAAAAATGCAAGTGCTATGGCCTTTAAAGCAGAAGGAGGAAAAAACGAAAACGCAAAAACGAAAATTAGCCTGGTCCTGAAGGGGTTAAATAGTGATGTCCCCATGGTGGAATAGTAAAATAAAGTATAACAGTAAATAAATAAAAGTATCACATAACGAAACCTGCGCGGTGGAATAACAGCATAAAGTGAGATTGGTCAGATTTAAAAAATGGGCCGTTCCTGAAAGGGTTAATGCACAGTGTGTGTTGTTATTTATAATTGCAAATAAAGATTGTAGTATTGTTTTGTGAGTCAGTGATAATATATGGCAGGTCTTTTTCTTTGTTGTGGCACACTTAGGCTTGCACAATGCAAACAATCAGCACTACACAATGCATGGGAGGGGATGTAGCTCAGTGGTAGAGCGCATGCTTCGCATGTATGAGGCCCCGGGTTCAATCCCCGGCATCTCCAAGATTTTTCATGGATGAAATAACAACCATAGTAGATTTGTTACAAACACACAAAAATATATTGTGCAAGTTAAAAATAAAAGACAATGGTGGCTACGTATCATCGACGTGGTGTTGTTTTTCTCGATAATAAGGAATGGCTGCCATTTTTTTTAATGTTATGCACAATATTTATAAAGCAGAATTAGGGTCTTATTAGACAAAGCCATTTTTAACAATTAACGATCGCAAACGAGATTGTTAATTGGTCACCTGAAATCGTTCTCGTTGGTCGTCACCTACATTTACATGAAACTATTATTGTTTAAATTCTAACTATATAAGATAATTGGCACAATAATTGTCCCGGGTAATGCTGCGTTTACACGGAACGATTATCGTTTGAATTTTTCGCAATAACGATCGCATTTGAGCGATAATCGTTCCGTGTTAACACAGCGAACGATCAAGCGACGAGCGAGAAATCGTTCATCTTGGTCTTTCAGCATGTTCTCAAATTGTCGTTGGTCGTTCGCTAAATATTCGCAGATCGCTTCGTGTAAACAGTCTTTCAAAGATTCACCCTATGTGAAAGATGGGCTTAAGCGATCTTAAAAACTATCACAATAACGATTTTTTCAACGATTTTTCTAATGATTTTTCTCAGTCTAAACGTTGATCGTTATAAAAACCAAGTTGTTGCATTAAAATCGTTAAACGATCGATTAGGCGAATTATCGCTCTGTGTAAATGCAGCATAATAGGGCCCTTCGCTTGATTTTCCTTGATTTCGCCATGTTTGCCTCCTCTCTGTTTTTATCGCTAGGAGAGGGTGAGCCTTGTGATTGGTCAAAGTTTATGTGAGATTTTAACTCAATGTATTGTAACTTGATAACTCCATGTAGGAGAGGATGTAGCTCAGCGGTACAATGTGGGATATTGTGTTTTGTTTTGTTTTTTTATATAATGTATTATCGTAGTTTTTTTTTTTACAACAGGTACAGAAGCTGGGAGGGCAAACTTACCGTCTGACAAATGGTCCTTTATCAAACTTTTTGCTGGTTTCGCCCATGAAGTGATTGCGGAATGGTCCGAGGAGGCTGTAAACCTAGAAAGTAGAAAGACATTTCTACAACAATGAGCCAATGAGATTATTGTAATATTCACACTGTACCAGCAGAGGGCAGTGTTCATAGAAGAATGTTATACATAAGCATGGAAATATCTATGTTAATAATATATTAAAATAGTTCTTACAATGAGCCGCTTGTGATCTCGATTATCGGGAAGTGCAAAGGTCTATAAATATATTCTTCTAAAACATGGAGATGCCGGGGATTGAACCCGGGGCCTCATACATGCAAAGCATGCGCTCTACCACTGAGCTACATCCCCTTCCTATCACCTAGCATTGTGCTCAGAATCCAGGGTCTGCATGGACCTCCTTTAAATGCCAACTCATCGTCGCATTGTACGAATGTTGCATCTGTGTTTTTTAATCGATCTCTTTTTCTTATGAATAAAAACTATACATTTCCCCTAAAAAAAAAAATTTGAAGGACAAATTTAAATTTTTCATGCCTCCAGTTTGGGATTTATGTAACCTGTTGTGTAGGTGACCTCTCCTGACATATGACTTACATGTACATGATGGATACCAGCTGTATTATACACCCTCCACCAGGAGTAATATGTATTATCTCCATATGTAGTATCTCCCTTGATGTTGTACAATAGTGACCATGGCGTCGGACTGGGGTGTCTGGGCCCACCAGAGGAAATGATCTTGGGGGCCCACCAATAAAGAACCAGTGAGAAACAACATGTCAGTCAGTTTTTGTTTAGGTTCTATAGCTGGGGGCCCACTGGAGGATCCTCCGGTGCTCTGGTGGGCCAGTCCATCTCTGGTGTTATGTTTATTCCCATAATGGGTGAAGCAGGCTGGGGGTTCTAGTCAGTGTCGGACTGGGGTATCTGGGGACAACCACAGGAAATGATCCTGGGGGCCCACCAATGAAGAACTATTGAGAAACATGTCAATCAGTGTTACTGCAGGTTCTAAAGCTGGGGGCCCACCGGAGGATCCTACAGTCCTCTGGTGGGCCAGTCCGACACTGCTCACAGCCACCCTTGTTCTGTGACCCATCAAATCCTGGACTCCACAAGACCTCTGGAGGTGACCTGTAGGATCTGGTACCAAACCATTGCCAGCAGATCCTTATATCCTAATGTCATAATAACATAGTTAAAGGTGTATTCCAAGAAAAACGAACTTGTACCCTATCCACCCCCCATCGATCTCCATATTGGCCCACGGCTCCTTTGTTATGACTACAGTCACGTGCCGTACCCGTGGCTCTATTCATTCCTATGGAGTCGTTTGAAAGAGCTGAGTGCTGTACTCGTCACTCTTCAGTGGCTCCATAGAGAATTAATGGAGCCGCCGGAGAGAGTTGAGTGTAGCACCTGGCTCCTTCTGATGACTCCATAGGAATGAATAGAGCAGCAGGTCACGTGCCGCACCTCCGGCTCTACTTAAAAAAAAAGGAGGTTGCCGGGGAGTATGGAGGTCGGACCCACCCGTGATCTCTTACTTGTCCCCTATCCTGTGAACAAGTTAGTTTTTCTTAGATTACCCCTTTAAAGGGAACCTGTCACCCCCCGTGCCGGGGTGACAGGCTCCCGACCCCCCGTTAGAGACCCCTATACTTACCTAATCCCGCCGGGTCCCGCTTCTGGATTCGGTCGGGTCCCGGAGATCTCAGCCGCTGCAGCCCGGCGCGCGCGCTGACAGATGAGTCCAACGCTCATAGAGAATGACGGAGCGCTGGACTCTCCTGTCATTCTCTATGGGTGTTGGACTCATCTCTCAGCGCGCGCGCCGGGCTGCAGCGGCTGAGATCTCCGGGACCCGACCGAATCCAGAAGCCGGACCCGGCGGGATGAGGTAAGTATAGGGGTCTCTAACGGGGGGTCGGGAGCCTGTCACCCCGGTACGGGGGGTGACAGGTTCCCTTTAAGCATCAGTTTATTGGCTGACATCATCATATATAATTCCCACTGACACCAGACGTCTTGTCATGTGACCATCCACTTTTTCTTCCTGGTTTCTTGCTCTGCAATGTAACCGGCGCCATTTTGCCAACGTTTGCTACAACAAATCAGCAAAAGGCTAATTTGAACTTGAATCCAAATTTAACCCAAAAGTTAAGGTTGAGCTCTAGTGACACAATACCAAAAATGTACAATATACTCACCTAGATGCCATGTGACATTCTAGTTTTTTCAATTATATACAGGGCTGTGTTTACCACTATGCACCAGTGCTACGGTGCCTAGGACAGCACCTTGGAGGGGAAAGGACCAGGGAGCAGGGGGAAGGAAGCAACTTTTTTTTTGTTTTTAGACTTGTAGTCTTTCCTTTTGGAATGATCTCTGGCTTAGCATACATGCCCAGTCAATTTTCTAAGACTTCGAGATGGAGTGAAACTAACTTGAAGGAATTTTACCAAGCTGGTTTATATCGTGGTAAATACTTGAAATCAAAGTATTTTAGGAGTGATACCTTTATTGGCCAGCAAAAAATTGAGAGTTATCTTGCATATCCATAAATCCCTAACTGGAGACATTAAAAATTTAAAATCGTCCTGCAAATTTTTTTATTTTTTCCGGGAAAATGTATAGTTTTCATTCATAAGAAAAGGAGATTGATTAACCCTTTGAGGACCAGGCCCAAAATGACCCAGTGGACCGCGCAAATTTTCATTTTTGTGTTTTCGTTTTTCCCTCCTCCCCTTCTAAGAGCTCTAGCACTTTCATTTTTCCTATCTACAAGGCCATGTGGGGGCTTGTTTTTTACAGGAGTAGTTGTACTTTGTAATAGCGTCTTTCATTCTACCATAACACGTATGATGGAACCCCCAAATTATTATTTATGAAGATATAAATTGGTGAAATCTTAAAAAAGAATGCAATATGGTAACGTTTGGGGGGTTCCTGTGTCTACGTAATGCACTATATGGTAAAAGCGACATGATACTATTACTCTATAGGTCAGTCCGAACACAACCATATGCAGGTTACACAGATTCTCTAATGTTATATATTTTTTATTAATGAAATCCTTTGTGTAATTAATTATGAATAAAATGGGCCTATTGTGACATTTATAACGGTTTTATTTTTCCACCTACGGGGCTGTATGGGGTGTCATTTTTTCAGACATAATCTCTAGTTTTTATTAATAACATATTTGTGTAGATCGGACGTTTTGATTACTTTTTATAAAAAAAAATTTTTATATAATGTTCCAAAAAATCAGCAATCCTGGCACTTTTTCCCCTCTTTTTGTTTACACCGTTACAATGACACTTCTTATATTTTAATAGATCGGACAATTACGCACGCTACGGTATATTATATGTTTATTTATTTATTTTTAATATGTTTTATTTATATAATGGGAAAGGGGGGTGATTTAAACTTTTATTGGGGGAGGGGCTTTAGGGTATTTATAAAGACATTTTTTTTCTTTTTTTTACACATTTTAAGTCCCCTTGGGGGACTTTTACATACAATACTTAGATTATTTAAACTGATCATTGCTATGCCATAGGCATAGCATTGATCAGTGTAATAGGTGCTTTGCTCATTGAGCCTGCTGGTGGCAGACTTAATCAACAGAGCGCCGATCGGACCTCACGGAGGAAGGTGAGAGAGTCACACTGCGGGGGTCCCAATAGGTAAGTGACAGCGGACAGCCCCTGTCACGTACACTTAACTGGTTAAGGGGTTAATGACACGCTGCAGCCTGTTATTAACGGTGAGGTGCCGGGGCGGAGCGCGCTTCATAGGAAAGGACGTACCGTTATGCCCAGGGTTGTCTGGGGACAGACTTCCAGGGCGTACCTGTACGTCCTTAGTCATCTAGGGGTTAAAAAAAACACAGACGCAACATTACTACAATGCAGCGATGAGTTGGAATGTAAAAGAGATTTATGCAGACCCTGGATTCTGAGCACACAGCAAGGTCACCAGGAAGGGGATGTAGCTCAGTGGTAGAGCGCATGCTTTGCATGTATGAGGCCCCGGGTTCAATCCCCGGCATCTCCATATTTTATAAATTATATTTGGCTGTTCATTCATGTTGGCTGATCGTTGCGTCGTTTGCCTTTGAGGGTACAAACACACACACCGTATACGTAGCAAATACGCAGCAGATTTGATGCTGTGTTCAGTTATTTAGATCGTATTTGCTGCATATCGCAGCAGTAAATACGCGGTGTATACGGTGTGTGTGTTTATACCCTCAAACATGTTGAAAGACAAACGACAATGATAGCAACGATCTGCTGCTGTTGCTCTGCGGAATAGCAGCGGCGGCAGCAGACCCCCGCTAACCTCGATCAGCGAACACCCAGGCAGCCCCCTGCACTCACCCGCTCGCTGCTGCCGCGTGGAATAGAAGCAGCAGGGAACGAGGAGCTGACAGCGCTTGTTTTCTCCTCTAAGTCGGCCTATGGAATAGGGCCTTTACTGACTGACACACTCAGACACAACACAGCACTTACAGCTCAGTTTTCTCTCTCTTCCTCTCTGTTGGGCTGCTCTCCACACTGTAAGGGCCTGTTCACACTTAGCAAAATCGGCAGAATTCCGTGGCGGAGCTCTCCGCCGTGGAATTCCGCCTGCCTCAGTGTCAAACAGTGTCTCTATGGGAGGGCTCGTGGGCCTCCGCTCAAATAATCGACATGTTAATTCTCTGAGCAGCGGCACGCAAGGCCACCCTGTTTGACAGTGAAGAAGATGGGATTCCACAGCAGAGAGCTCCGCCACGGAATTCCGCCAATTTTGCTCAATGTGAACTGACCCTAAGGTTGAGGACCTTTGAGTCATGTGATCAGGTCCTTCACCCTTTTCTCTCTCTGTGCTGGTCCTGCTACAACTCCTGTGTCTTCTGATGTTCAGCGCCCACCATGCTCTACAGTCAGCAGGCTGTACATTAGAGCACCAGGCCCCTCTTCCTCTCTAAACCCCATAAAGGCGCTGTGGGCCCCGTCACTTGCCCAGATAAGCCTGTGCTGAGACCAGCCCTGCCGCTATCCCAGCTGCTTAACTCCCTAGATGCCACAGACATCAGTGACCATAATGTCTACCACCTGGTTACAGAGGGGGTGGACACCCTTTTCACCATAATGTGATGTAATACCACACACAACCACTAGCCCAGGAATCCTACAGGTGTATCACTTCTTTCCTGTTGCAAAAAGCGGAAATATTTTTTTGTACTTACACCAGCTCACCTCCCTGGGCTATACATGTGACAGACTATTCACCTCAATGTTTAAATGGTTGGGAACATTAAACTCCCCCATGCACTATAAATGGAATGACCAAGTGAGAACAGAACCCTGAGATGGAAGCAGGAAATGGACTATAACAGGGGTGTAATTATTTGGGCACTGGTTATATTTAACAGACACTAGGATTCCCCCCCCCCCCCCTTTAATATGAATGGTTTAGCCCACTAAAACGTCTACCTCTACAGCCAGAAATTCTTTTTAAAATCACCCACCCCCCATGTTCTGGAATTGGAACTGTCCGATAAATGTAAAGCTCTGGCAGGGGAAGCAGCCACTGTGCTGTAATAGGGGTGTGTAATTTTGTGGCTATTACATTGTTTCTGTGTATTTTACTAAACCATTTGAAGCAGCAGTAACGTGAGGCATCGCTAACTAAATGACATTCCCACACAACAGGGATCTGCCGCCCTCCGTGTAACTGGTATTGTATAGCAGCACAAACTCCCCCTATTTACTCACAATGGTAGCATCCAATCAGCGCATAAATCCCGTGCAGGAAGCAGAGACTGTGCTGTAATAGGGGTGTGGCGGTTTTAGTGTCACGTGGTGGTCGGCAACAGTGTGAACAGGTAACAGGATTTACGCGTCCTCTGTTGTCACAGATGTATTATATTGAAGCAGCAGCCCTATGTGTAGTTCACAAAAAGGCATCTGGGGTGACTTTATGCGACTTTCTAAGATATAGAGTACCTGGTTTCAGCTGAAAACGTCTTTACTGGCTCAGTGTGACTTAGCAGCCTAAATAATGGGCATACCTGGGGCCAGTACTACAAATATTGCTTCACAATTATTACAAGGATCTATCTATTTGCCTAAAGCAAGAAATTACTATTTTAATAGCATGCAGTGTGTTTTATTTAAGTTTTTTTTTCAAAGTTTTATATATATATATATATATATATATATATATATATATATATATATATATATATATATATATATATATATATATATATATATATATATATATATATATATATATAATCTCTATCTCCACGGGGTGTCTCTTCCTGTGAAACTGCGTCCATTTCCCATCATGCCCTCCTCCTATCGCCACCGTCATCACTCGCTGGTGATTGTCCAGGACATGTAAAGGGCCTTTTACACGGGCCGATTATCATGTTAAAAAATAGTTTGAATCTAAGTTATAATCTTCTGGTGTAATTGCAGCACTGATCAAACCACGAATGAAAATTTGTATGATGTTGATCGCACCTTTTGAGCTGACCTCCAGATGATTTTTAATTGTGTCAAGTCCTTCAGTGTAGACGCTCATCATTCACAGTACAGTGGTACCTTGGTTTAAGAGTAACTTAGTTCAAGAGCATTTTGCAAGAGCTCACAGTTTTTCAAAATAGTGACTTGGTTTAAGAGCTCCCTGTACTGAGGGGGAGGGGCATGGTCAGCATAGCGGGGTCTACAGCACTATACTCTGACCCAGGAAGTCTCCCTCACCTTCCAAATCATAGCAGATCCACTTCGGATGGAGCTTGTATCAGGGGACAGGACTGTGGAAGTAATGTCTTCATAGCTGTAACCCCTCGCCACCTGGGACAGAGAGTGCTGCTATACTGTGCCTAGATATGCCCTGCTCATTCATTCCTGCAGTCTCTGTCAGTCCTTGTGTTTCCCATCTATTCCATTCCTGCGATGTGCCTGCACTTACACTCAGCTATGCACACTGCTGCTATAATGTGCCTGCACTTACACTCAGCTATACACACTGCTGCTATAATGTGCCTGCACTTACTCAGCTATACACACTGCTGCTATAATGTGCCTGCACTTACACTCAGCTATATACACTGCTGCTATAATGTGCCTGCACTTACACTCAGCTATATACACTGCTGCTATAATGTGCCTGCACTTACACTCAGCTATACACACTGCTGCTATAATGTGCCTGCACTTACTCAGCTATATACACTGCTGCTTTGGTTTAAGAGTGATTTGGATTACAAGCACGGTCCCGTAACAAATTATGCTCGTAATCCAAGGCACCACTGTATATAGATATTTATGATCACTCACAATATAAACACGAGCGCAATTACCATCACATTAATGAATTTTCATAGCAATTTATGTTATTTAAATTTGTTTAAAAAAAAATAAAAAATCATTGCTTGTGATTTATCTGTGCATGTAATAGGACCCTTAGACTGATGGCCTGGCCAACTGTAGTGTAAGGGCCCTATTCCACCGGACGATTATCGTTCAGATTATCGTTAAATCGTTTAAATCTAAACGATAATCGTTCGGTTGAAATGCAGTTAACGATTAACGGCCGAACGAGAAATCGTTGATCGCTTTATAAAGCCCCTATTCCACGGGTCGTTAAGAGGAGCAAACGAGCGCTCTCAGCGCTCGTTTGCTCCTCGTTCCCAGCTCGCTGCCACCGCTGTTCAACGTGGCTGCAGCGAGCGGGTGAGTGCGGGAGGGGCGGTGGGGAGCTGCGGGGGGGGGGGCTGCCCGGGTGATCGCTGGGTGGGTGAGCGTCTGGGCAGCCCATAGGATACAGCAGCGTCTGCTGCCGATGCTCCTATTCAACGCAGCGACGCCAGCAGATCGCTGCTATATCATTCGCTTGTTTTTCAACATGTTGAAAAACAAGCGACTGCAACGATCAGCCGACATGAACGATGTCGGCTGATCGTTGCACTCTATTCCACGGGACGATTATCGTCAGTAGCGGACGATATCGGCCGAATACGGACGATAATCGTTCTGTGGAATAGGGCCTTAAGACCTGGACCTATTTTTATCGTTGCTCGTTCGCAAAACGTTCGCATTGAATAAGACATCGTTCGGTCTTTCGCAATAGATACAAACGCAATAGCGAATAAACAACGAAGCAAAAACGATTGCAATTACGATCATAAGTAACGATTATTGTTCCATGGAAATGAGTGAACGTTTTCAGGTCTTTTGCAATAGCGGTCGTTTGAGATCGTTAATCGTTAACGATTATGCAAATGATAATCGTCCGGTGGAATAGGGCCCTAAAGCAGTCACGTCAAACTCTGGCCCGTGGTGCCATTATTTTTGGCCCGCCAGGCAATTCAGAGTTTTAATTACATCTGGCCCGCCATGGCTACTATATATGAGACTATGGGGGAGGGCTGGCTACTATATGAGACTATGGGGGAGGGCTGGCTACTATATAAGAGACTATGGGGGAGGGCTGGCTACTATATGGGGGAGGGCTGGCTACTATATATGAGACTATGGGGGAGGGCTGACTACTATATAAGAGACTATGGGGGAGGGCTGGCTACTATATATGAGACTATGGGGGAGGGCTGGCTACTATATATGAGACTATGGGGGAGGGCTGGCTACTATATAAGAGACTATGGGGGAGGGCTGGCTACTATATATGAGACTAAGGGGGAGGGCTGGCTACTATATATGAGACTATGGGGGAGGGCTGGCTGATATGTGGGGCAATTTTGGGGATTGGCTATTATATGGGTTGGGATTTAATCATGTCATAGCAATTTATCATGTCATTTATTATAGTGCACGGGGCTGGGAGACGCACACCACTGACAGTGCCAGGAACAACGCACGCTGCTCTGACAGTGCCAGCACCGCGGCAATCGAGCTTCAATAATTATCAAGGTTGGCCTGCGACTTTGTCCAATTTTTTAATTTTGGCCCACTGTGTATTTGAGTTTGACACCCCTGGTGTAAAGTGTATGGGGACCTTGATGTTGCATGGGGCAGTAGTTCTTGCATATCTATGGCCACTTCTGGGGTGGGGAAAATGAGCCCCTCTCCCTTCTTAAAGTCTGTGGTGGTCCCAAGGAGTGGTATGAAAACCTTTGTATTATGTAACTATGTATTGTTTGGCCAAAAAATTATCTGCAAGAAATTCCGCCTGCCCCGTGGTTCCTTCTAGCTGACGCAACCAGAGCTCCTATTTTATGAGCACCGTGTGTGCAGGGTCCTAGCAGGGGTGATGTGAGGCGTCTCCCGCTTGTAGCCTTATGGGTTGGATAACTTGTGGCCCTTCTTGATGGTGACTCTTTGCCTCCAGGTTTTAGAGATGCCGGAAGGACCCACTGTGCGTCGCTTCTCCTCCTTGGTCTCCCCCTTTGTGGGGCAGCAGGTGGTGAAGGTCGGCGGCAGCACCAAGCAGATCGCCCTCCAGGATGTGATGGGGCGCTGGATTCACGATTGCCAGGTAACAGGAATCGGATGTTTTTGAAATTTGTTAAAGCCCGATATTCTATGGCTGAGATATGTTCCTATCCCCCCCCGATGTGTGACGTCACCTGGCAGTGTTGTCCTATACAGCTGGCACCAGTCTGGGTTAATCTCATATACAGGCAGAACATGAACCAAATGTAGGGACTATGCTTTGGCCATTGAATCCAACATGAAGTGAATGAGTCCCAAGCCTTACTTCATCTTTAGTGTTCGTCCATCTTTCTATTTCTACAGGTACAAGGGAAGAAGCTGTATATAGCGTTTGGATGCTGTAAAACCCGTGAAGCTGCTTCTGCTGATGCCCAAGAACAGGGTGATGAGGAGGAGGAGGAGGAGAAGAGCTTGTGTGACCCTGCACCCAGTGACTCCTCCTCCCCGAGTACAAGTCACCTCAGCACTGCCAGCAAGGAAGATGATTCCAGCTGCACATGGCTGCGCTTCCACTTTGGGCTGTACGGCAGCATTAGAGCCAATGAGATCGCCCGTGCAAAGCAAGGGAACAAGAGAGGTGACTGGAAAGACCCTACACCCAGGTACATGTAAATGGATTTAGAGTATCTAGGGTTAAAGGGATTATCCACTCAGGTTGTTTGTGGTATTACAATTCAGCTCCACTCCAGTGCAGCTGAGCTGCAAATCCCACATCCAACCTGATTGGCGGCCATGTTAAGTTTGAACAAGCCCCTTAACCTGTGTTACATCTTAACAGGCTTTTTGGTTATACCTTTACCTAGGTGTACTAAGATGGAAGGGATGCAGCTGCCATCTAATTTTCTTGGACCCTACAATCGCATTATGGGTGGTGGTTGAATGTTTGCTCCTAGATGCCGTGGTTACTGTTGACTAAGGCATCTAGTGGCAAGATATTGATGTTTTTGGTCACACGTACTGTTATTTTTTTTGCCCAAGTTAAGGGGCAGTATTATAGTAGTTATATTCTTGTATATAGGGGGAAGTATTATAGTAGTTATATTCTTGTATATAGGGGCAGTATTATAGTAGTTACATTCTTGTATATAGGAGCAGTATTATAGTAGTTATATTCTTGTATATAGTAGCAGTATTATAGTAGTTATATTCTTGTATAAAGGAGCAGTATTATAGTAGTTATATTCTTGTATAAAGGAGCAGTATTATAGTAATATTCTTGTATATAGGAGCAGTATGATAGTAGTTATATTCTTGTACATAGGGGGCAGTATTATAGTAGTTATGCGGTTCAGGGAAGAAACAGAGTGCTGCACCTCACACCTATGGCTGATACTAGTGCCCCTAGGCTAAATAAAAAACACATCAGAATTTTGTGTATGAATTGATCAAGCCATACTGCCCCATGTACCTCGTTCCGGTATCTGATACACCTGGGTCCCTACACTAAGTCCACACCGTGCCTAGCTGCATTAGTATCAGCCATAGATGGGATGTGCAGCGGTTCCATTCTTTCCAGTTCGTGTTTTACAGTTCTCCCCCTCTGAACAGCTAGCACTCCTTTATAAGACCCACATGACCAAAATTAGCAGGATATGCCTGTGCTCACATGTCTGGACCCTATGTCTTCCCCATTCTGTGAGAGCAGCAATGGTAAGTGTAATACCATATCCATACGTGTGTCATTTGGGGGCAGCCTTCCCCACCGGTGGTGCTGGCTGGGTTTTGGTGGGGCTTTTTGGGTCTGGTCCTGCGACATTGGGGTTGCAGGGCCGTTCCATGGCCTCCCTTCCCTGCACGTGAAGGCTTTGCGGGGTTGGCGGTCGCTGACCGACACGGTGTGGAGTTAGCGTAGGGACTCGTGTGGACCAGAGGACCTGCGCGGTGGTACACGGGGCAATATGGCTTGATCAATTCATATACAGACACTCTGGTGTTGATTTTTAATATAGGCCTAGCGGCATTAGTATCAGCCATAGATGGGATGTGCAGCGGTTCCATTCTCTCCAGTTCGTGTATTATAGTAGTTATATTCTTGTATATAGGAGGAAGTATTATAGTAGTTATATACTTGTATATAGGAGGCAGTATTATAGTAGTTATATTCTTGTATATAGGAGGCAGTATTATAGTAGTTATATTCTTGTATATAGGAGCAGTATTATAGTAGTTATATTCTTGTATATAGGAGCAGTATTATAGTAGTTATATTCTTTTATATAACTTAGTCTTCTCTAATAAGTTTTATCCCTGTACAGTGGTCAGAGATTATAGGCCAGGTCTTCTGATGGCTGATGTTTGCTGCTATGTAGGTTAATTCTGCACTTCACTTCCGGAGGTTTCCTTGTGTTCTACAATTGCCGGATACATTGGTGTTCATCACCTGATGTGGAGCCCAGCTGTGATATCCTGTCACCTGAGTTTGATAAGAAAAAGGCTCTGAGTGTTCTGTCGGCCCCTAAACCCGTCTGTATCACCCTGATGGATCAGCGGCACTTCTCTGGAGTTGGTAAGGAGAAGACATTACTACTAATGTATGATCTAGCAGTCTCTGTGGTTCTATATCTTTTGGGAAGAAACATCTTCTGACATGCTGGGAGTTTTTTTTTTTTTTTTTTTTTTTTTCTCTAACATCCAGACACACAGACTGGAAATTGTTGATCTAATGCAAGGATGGGGAACCTTCGGCCCTCCAGCTGTTGCAGAACTACAATTCCCAGCGAAAGGCTGTCATGTATTATATATTTGATTGACCGACTGAAATTCTCTCCAGGGAACATCATTAAGAATGAGATCCTGTATCTGGCTGGAGTCCACCCGCTGTCCCTGGGATCCCTGGTGCCTGCAGACACCCTGAGCGCCCTCATCGACCACGCCATAAGCTTCACCGCCCAATGGTATAGGAACAAGATGCAGGGAGAACCGATGCATTACCACATCTACATGAAGGAGTCCTGTGAGAAGGGGCACAAGGTGGTGAAAGAAAGCATTGGACCTCCATGTGGGCTAAAGAGGCTGACCTGGTATTGTCCTACATGTCAGGAGCTGGCACAGCCTAAAGAGCCTACGTAATGCTTCACTAGGAACAGTCATAGGTGCATGCTACCCCTTCATGTACATAGAAAAGCAGTATCGTAATAGTTTTATTTTTCCAGTTAGCGACCAGTAATATAGCAGATATGTTCTTGTGTATATAGGAGCAGTATTATAGTACTGTACTTATATTCCTGTATTTTAGCAGTTATATACTTGTATATAGAAGGCAGTATTACAGTAGTTATGTGTATGCGAAACAGTAGAAACAGTAAAGCGCACTCACCGCACTGGCTGTAGATGTGATCCTTTATTTCATATAGAAATCCATATATTCATAGGGGAGTGAGTGAAATGCAGGTCGGCGTCCAAACAGCGAACTGCCATTTTCACGTCACGTGACGCTTTCGGCTGTGGACGTCCACAGCTGGAAGAAGCGTCACGTGACTCGAACGGTTGTATGAAATAAGGGATCGCATCTACAGACAGTGTGGTGAGTGCGCTTTACTGTTTCGTAAACATATTGCCTTGGTTTAAGGCGCACTCTGTGGCATTACTAGATCCCTGTTGCTGAACTGTCTAGCTATGTTTTTCTCAGCTCAGAGTGCCTTGTATTAAGTTGCGAGTGTGGTGCTGGTCATATCTGCCTTCAGTTGTTTTATTTTGGTATGTTGATAGTGGGAGAGACAGACTGCACCTCCTATGCCAATCCCCAGTACCGGGGCTCTCGGCAGGGACTGGCTGCGAACTAACAGCCAGTGTAGCTATCAACAGTGGTCCTCTGCTGAAGCAGGAACAACATAGAACACAGGTAGTGGGACTCGCTTCTTACGGTCTACTGTAGACTGGAAGGAACGCAGTCCCGCGTGAAACAATTGTAGTCTACCTGTGTGGATGTGTTTGCTCCACACTCTCCCCTCCCGACACTTGTGAAGTAACCTCGGAATAAACCGGCTAGAAAACTCATATGAGTGGTGAGTGCCCGCTGCTTTTTCACTACCTGTGTTCTATTATAGTAGTTATATTCTTGTATATAGCAGCAGTACTATAGTAGTTCTATTTGTGTCCACTAGTGGGCAGTGTTATCGCTGTTTTCTTTGCCAGTATTGTTGATGCTGATAGAACAAACAGATTCTAGCTCAGTCTTTATGAAGGTGTAGAAGTAATAAGAGACTGAGGTCGGATATTGTTTGTCTAATGTATTATCTAGGAGATACTTCTATTTACATAATATTTGTATTTCTAAATTTTCAATGTTTATTTAAACATTGGTGATTAGTATATAGAATTATTTTTCTGTATTTTTTTGAAAATATTTCCTCTAAATTTGTACGCTACAGCTGATCTCGCTGACCAATCAGACCACAGGGGATCTCTTATACTACATGTGGCCATTCAGATGAATATGTGATCATGTCATACATAAAGGGGCTTGGTCCATCAGGGGGGGGTCCTTGCATTTAGGGTCGTATTAGTCAACCTAGGAGTTCAGCACTCGCTTACTGAAGGCATTGGGCTGTCTCTCTCTCTCACTGAGCCTATTACATGGCTTGATAATCATTTAGCAAGGGCTGCACGGACATAGTTAGCGATGTCCCTGCAACACATTTGGAGGGATTCGTCCAGTGTGGGTCGCTGTTGGACCAGTAGCGGTAATTTTGTTTGTTAACTTCACCGTTCACATAAAAGTTAGCCTCCATTACTGAACACAACCTCGCGTGTAAATTGTGGGGCACATTCCAGTTGTTGTGTGTGTTCCCCCCCCCCCCCCCCCCTTCCAAATTTAACGTTCCGGTCTGGATCATCCATGAAGAGATGTTGTAGCAGCTGGATCTTGTACGGGTGCCATCTGTGTGTAGCCAGTATCCATCAAACGGATGCTTGACTGATGCCACAGGGACATACATCGAGTACATGCTGCCAGGACAACCACTGATGTTTGATCATTGGTGACAGTTTTCATACGTCCACGAAATTTGGCAAGCAGTAAGCTAACGGTGCATGGGAGATGGGTGGTCTTGTAGGGTTTCTTGCATTGAAGTCTGCTGCAATGACTCAGGTACTGCATTCACCAGACATCCCCACATAGGGGGAGATTTATCAAACATGGTGTAAAGTGAAACTGGCTTAGTTGCCCCTAGCAACCAATCAGATTCCACCTTTCATTCCCCACAGACTCTTTGGAAAATGAAAGGTGGAATCTGATTGGTTGCTAGGGGCAACTGAGCCTGTTTCATGTTACACCATGTTTGATAAATCTTCCCCAATGTCTGTCCGCTCCTCCTTTGGTTAACCTCTGTTTCATATCAATGGTTGAAACAGTAAGAAACGTGTCAAGAACAAGATAATGAATAAAGTTTTGTTAAAAATGAGCACACCACTGTTTTTTTTTTTTTGTGCAATTCCCTGTGTCTGATGTGTCACATGACTCCATTGCCATTGAAAAAGGTAAAGTTGAATCCAAAATGGTGGCTTTGCAGATGGCCGCCATGGGCCTCAAATGTTTTCCCCCTCCCCTGTACTAATATGCCACAAACGGTAAGGGGATATCAGCAACCACTTCCATTATATCAGGGTGTATCCATGCTTATGGCCCACCCTGTACATTAATAAAAAGGACTATGGTTTACATGGAGCAATATGTATTAGAAGCTATAAGAAGTACCTAGTGCTGCCCGGGTAGAAATTGTCAGTCTTTATACCCGGGCAGTCATTCTGGTTCGTCAGAACTAACTGAGATACATAGATAGATATCTATAAATGTTCCAGTGAAATGCTAGAATCCAGGGATTTTATCAAATCACGGGAAATGATGAAATGACGGCGCCGTTCCACATCATTTTCCTAGGGATCAAATTACTCACCCCTTTCAGGGAAATGACGGAATAAACTATCTAGAAGGGGCCTGGCTATGTTTGGCAGCAGAGGCGGTCGGGGGAGCAGAGCAGCAACCTCCTGGCAGGCATTTTGCGGCGGGGAGCGAACGGAAAGTTCCGATAGTCCGGAAGGGTCATTACATCGCTCTGGCCATCCGTGATTACACTAACCCAAGGGACCCTGTAGCAGGACATTGTCCACAGGGGAAAAAGGTATAACTGTCCTCATAAAATAAAAGCAGGCGTGCCATCACACCTGTGTGCCTACCTGGCACTGGCGTCACAAAGTAACACCTAAAGGTCTGGCTGTATCTCGGCCAACCACCACCAGAGTGGCGTCTAACCACCTAGCAAGTGACCGGTCAATCCTCCGACACAACATCACCACATATATAATGTCCAACCAGGTCCGAACTTTCATGAAAACCTTCCTGGCCACCCAATGTACCAAATCTGGGGTCAAATGGTCCAGCATTTGGATGCCACCCATAGGCAGCCTGCAATCACTGTATAATGGCATGTTATGGAGATCCTCTTTCTTTTTTTTTTTTTTTAGTGCCTAAGGGGCCAAAATATCAGGTCTCCTGTCAGGAAGGAAGCTGCAGAAACTAATAAAAGTATGAATCACTATAGAAACAGGTTCTATAATCACAATGTTTCTATATGGTTATGGTCACAGCAGTATTTCCTTTTAGTTTTTTTTTTTTTTTAACCAGACTGCCGCTGACTTTAGTGGGCAGCCTGAACCAGCTAAAGGTCATGTGGGTGGTCCCTCCTGCTGTTCCCTGCTGACTGGCGGTACATGTAGTAGCACAGGCAGTGTGTGGAAAATGGTGACAGGTTGGCACTCACTTTCCCCAAATTATAGATTATCACCAGGGCCAGCATTGGGGGTGGAGGGGCAAACTGGGCAATTGCTCAGGGAACCCATCCATACATGGGGAGGGGGGCTAACTACAAGGTGAGATGTCTTAAGGAGGGGGTGTTAACTACCAGGGGAGATGTGCTTTATCTCTATATGTACAAAGAGGTTGGGCGATTATTTTCCATCACTTTATACTGATGGTTGAACCTGTTGCGAGTAGTGCAGTCAAAACTCTATAGTATATGGGGACCTTAAAGGGAATCTGTCAGCTCAGAGCAGTTGTTCGTACCACACTTGACAGGCATCCTCCTCCCTCTTCATGAATAATCAATGCTGCCCGGCCTCCTGCTTGCTCAGCTGTCAGATTGCAGATCAGTCCTCTGTAGGCAGTTTATGTCTGAAAGAAACACTCAGGTATAATTGAATCTCTTCTCCCTAATGTGTTAGAGCAGTGGTCTAGGGGTAACTCACCTGTCTACAGACCTGCCAGCAGTTCATTTTCTGGTTCGAATCTCCTGATGGAAATTAAATAGAGGTCTTTTTTTTCTCATTATTGTATCATTTTTAAGGCTATGCTCACACACAGTATTTTTGCTCAGTATTTTGCAACCAAAACAAGGAGTGGATTGAGAACACAGAAAGGCTATGTTCTCACTAGAGATGAGCGAGTAGGGAAAGATTAGATTTTTCGAGAATTCAAATCGAATAGGCACCTATATTCAACTATTCGAACGAGTATTCGATCCCATTATAGACTATGGGAAAAAATTTGCGGCACTTGGTAACCTCCAAGCGGTCGAATTTTGATTTCCAAGTCCCCCATGAAACCTCCTAAACGATGCAAACACCTCCGGAATGACACTGGGACATTAGGGGGAGCATGCCTGGGTGCACCCAATACCCCAAAATCGCAGTATAATGCCACTCTCCGCAGTTGCGAAGGAAAAATATTTGCAAACCTTTTACGAACATTTATGGCAATGTTTACACATTTTGTTCGTATTTCTTGTGCAGCCTTACATACATGATTCTAATGTGTGTCCACAGAGCGTCATGTTATTCGTGCATATCACGCGTAATACGTTCGCTGTACGAACGTAACTGGAACAGTATGTATGACGTGCCTTTTTCTGGGCTACTGGAACAATATGTATCACGTGCCTTTTACTGGGCTACTGGAACAGTATATATCAGGTGCCCTTAGTGGGCTACTGGAACAATATGTATAACGTGCCCTTAGTGGCAGGGCCGCTTTAACCAGAGGGCACATGGTGCACGTGCACCGGGCCCACTGGTTAAAGGGGCCCACCAGAGTGGCGTCTAACCACCTAGCAAGTGACCGGTCAATCCTCCGACACAACATCACCACATATATAATGTCCAACCAGGTCCGAACTTTCATGAAAACCTTCCTGGCCACCCAATGTACCAAATCTGGGGTCAAATGGTCCAGCATTTGGATGCCACCCATAGGCAGCCTGCAATCACTGTATAATGGCATGTTATGGAGATCCTCTTTCTTTTTTTTTTTTTTAGTGCCTAAGGGGCCAAAATATCAGGTCTCCTGTCAGGAAGGAAGCTGCAGAAACTAATAAAAGTATGAATCACTATAGAAACAGGTTCTATAATCACAATGTTTCTATATGGTTATGGTCACAGCAGTATTTCCTTTTAGTTTTTTTTTTTTTTTAACCAGACTGCCGCTGACTTTAGTGGGCAGCCTGAACCAGCTAAAGGTCATGTGGGTGGTCCCTCCTGCTGTTCCCTGCTGACTGGCGGTACATGTAGTAGCACAGGCAGTGTGTGGAAAATGGTGACAGGTTGGCACTCACTTTCCCCAAATTATAGATTATCACCAGGGCCAGCATTGGGGGTGGAGGGGCAAACTGGGCAATTGCTCAGGGAACCCATCCATACATGGGGAGGGGGGCTAACTACAAGGTGAGATGTCTTAAGGAGGGGGTGTTAACTACCAGGGGAGATGTGCTTTATCTCTATATGTACAAAGAGGTTGGGCGATTATTTTCCATCACTTTATACTGATGGTTGAACCTGTTGCGAGTAGTGCAGTCAAAACTCTATAGTATATGGGGACCTTAAAGGGAATCTGTCAGCTCAGAGCAGTTGTTCGTACCACACTTGACAGGCATCCTCCTCCCTCTTCATGAATAATCAATGCTGCCTGGCCTCCTGCTTGCTCAGCTGTCAGATTGCAGATCAGTCCTCTGTAGGCAGTTTATGTCTGAAAGAAACACTCAGGTATAATTGAATCTCTTCTCCCTAATGTGTTAGAGCAGTGGTCTAGGGGTAACTCACCTGTCTACAGACCTGCCAGCAGTTCATTTTCTGGTTCGAATCTCCTGATGGAAATTAAATAGAGGTCTTTTTTTTCTCATTATTGTATCATTTTTAAGGCTATGCTCACACACAGTATTTTTGCTCAGTATTTTGCAACCAAAACAAGGAGTGGATTGAGAACACAGAAAGGCTATGTTCTCACTAGAGATGAGCGAGTAGGGAAAGATTAGATTTTCGAGAATTCAAATCGAATAGGCACCTATATTCAACTATTCGAACGAGTATTCGATCCCATTATAGACTATGGGAAAAAATTTGCGGCACTTGGTAACCTCCAAGCGGTCGAATTTTGATTTCCAAGTCCCCCATGAAACCTCCTAAACGATGCAAACACCTCCGGAATGACACTGGGACATTAGGGGGAGCATGCCTGGGTGCACCCAATACCCCAAAATCGCAGTATAATGCCACTCTCCGCAGTTGCGAAGGAAAAATATTTGCAAACCTTTTACGAACATTTATGGCAATGTTTACACATTTTGTTCGTATTTCTTGTGCAGCCTTACATACATGATTCTAATGTGTGTCCACAGAGCGTCATGTTATTCGTGCATATCACGCGTAATACGTTCGCTGTACGAACGTAACTGGAACAGTATGTATGACGTGCCTTTTTCTGGGCTACTGGAACAATATGTATCACGTGCCTTTTACTGGGCTACTGGAACAGTATATATCAGGTGCCCTTAGTGGGCTACTGGAACAATATGTATAACGTGCCCTTAGTGGCAGGGCCGCTTTAACCAGAGGGCACATGGTGCACGTGCACCGGGCCCACTGGTTAAAGGGGCCCACCCTGAGCAGGCCGGCCTTTGCTCTGTGCGACCATTACGGTCGCACAGGGGTCCGGCTGCCAGGAGGGCGCCATCGGGATGGGTAAGGTTACCCATCCATGGCGCCCCCTGCAGGGCCCCCCCTGCGGCGCTCTGTACTGTAGCTATGAGCGCTCAAAAGAGTGCTCATAGGTACAGGCAGCAGCAGCGGCACTGACAGGTCGGGAGCTATTGGCTCCCTCCCTGTCAGTCATCCTTGTGACCGCAGGCAGTGCTTTGCCTGTGGTCACAAGAGGCCGCTTTCCTGCAGTGGTATCGGCGCTGAGTGACGTCACTCAAAGCCGACACCGCGAGAGGGGAGAGCGGCCTCTTGTGACCGCAGGTAAAGCACTGCCTGCGGCCATCAGAGTGAGGTGAAGAGAAGAGGAACGCGCGGACCCAGGTGAGTATAAAGTGTTTGTTTCTTTTGTTACCTGCTATATGGGAGGGGGGAGCACAAAGGGGGGGCTATATAACAGGGGGCAGCACACAGGGAGGGCCTATATACTACTGGGGGGGAAGATGGGGTGCACAGGGGGGTATATATAATTGGGGGGCCACACAGGAGGTATATCAGGAGGTATATTTAAACTGGGGGAGCGCACAGTGATGGGGGATTATATAAAAGGGGGTGCACAGGGGGGTATATATATCTGGGGGCACACAGGGGGTATATATATATAACTGGGGGCACACAGGGTATATATATAACTGGGGGTACACAGGGGGTGTATATATATATATATATATATATATATATATAGATATATAGATATAGATATATATATAAAACTGGGGGCACACAGGGGGAGTATATATATAACTGGGGGTGCACAGGGGGATTATATAAAGGGGGTATATATAACTTGGATGGCACACGGGGGATATATATATTTAACTGGGGGGTGCACAGGGGGATTATGTACAAGGGGGTATATATAACTTGGGGAGCACACAGGGGGTATATATATATATATATATAACTGGGGGCACAGGGGATATATATATATATATATATATATAACTGGGGGGGGCACACAGGGGATATATATATATATATATATATATATATATATATCTGGGGGGGGGGCACACAGGGGATATATATATATATATATATATATATATAACTGGGGGGGAACACAGGGGGTATATATATATAACTGGGGCCACACGGGATATATATAACAGGGGTGCACAGGGGGATTATATAAAAGGGGGGTATTTATAAGTCAGGGAGCACACAGGGGGCTATATAGGGGCGCACAGGGGATTTATACTACTGTGGGGTGCACGGGGGGACTATATACTACTTGGGGGAGCACAGGGGATATATACTACTGTGGGGTGCACAAGGGGACTATATACTACTTGGGGGAGCACGGGGGGTATATATATACTACTGGGGGATGCACAGTGGCGGGTATATATAACTGGGGGAGCACAGAGGGGGCTATATACTAATGGGAGCAGCACCTAGTGGTCTATAGTACTAGGGGCAGCACACAAGGGGTCTATATACTACTGGGGGCAGCACTGGGGGGGGGGGGGGGGGGGGGGGTTGGGGGGCCCACCAATGTATTAAACCTGCCCTGCTTAGTGGTGTTAAACAGGGACACTATAAGTCACTTGTACACACAGGGCACTGGAATGAATACACCTGCTGCTGATGCTGCTGTTATATCATCTATTTCTAAGCACTGAGAAGTGCGTTTGATTCAGAGATTACTTTTTGGCTGGATCTTAGCCCTGAAAAGGACTTTTGGGTTCTGTAGTAACCTAACCAAAATGCTACTAAAACCTATCTCTCCCTGCTCCAAGGTCTTTCCCTGGCTAGGTTGAAAGCTCATCTGCGGTTGAGAGGCGGGAGCCAAGCCAAGGAGAAGTCCGGCCAAAATTATTTTTTTATGTTATTACTTATGGAAAGTTATACAATTTTCTAATGTACATTAATTATGGGAAATGCTCATATACTGCTATTTCCCTTAATTTAGTGTATCAGGAAGTGTTAGAATTCTCTCAGAACCAGTGACGTCACAACGAAGGGTGTAATTCCTATGGAGTGTCAAGCAGGGGGCGCTCTCTATATAGAAGTCAATGAGTACCATTTACCTCTATATATAGTGCGCCCCTGCTGGACACTCCATAGGAATTACAGTGTATGTAATGTTATGTTATGCACTGTACTTTTGGGGACTTCATGAATACATTTATGGAATACTTTGGGGAGCAAGTGTCCTTGCTCCCCAAAGTATCCCATAAATGTATCCAATGAATACATTTGCTGGGCACCGAGCAGGGAGGGAGAGAGGTGCCATCTACCTCCACCCTCCCTGCTCGGTGCTGGGAACATATACATAGTACTACTCCCCCATTATCTGCAGATAATGGGGGAGTAGTACCTGTGCTATCTTATCGCCGCCGCCACCGCCGCTCACACAGGGGCTGCTTTTCATGCCCCCCGCGGCTCCCCCTCCTCCTCCCGGCTTCAAACTTACTATCGGGCCGCTGACTCCCCGCCGCCCGCGCCACTTCTCACTATCACTCTCAGATAGTGTGAGGAACGGGGCTTGCGAGCGGGCGGGCGGGAGTCAGCAGCTGGCCGGATAGTGAGAAGCTGCGCGGGCGGCGGGGAGTCAGCGGTGCGATAGTAAGTTTGAAGCCGGGAGGAGGAGGAGTGGGAGCGGCGGGGGGCATGAAAAGCAGCCCCTGTGTGAGTGGCGGCGGCTGTGATAGGGATAGCACAGGTACTACTCCCCCATTATCTGCAGATAATGGGGGAGTAGTACTTTGTATATGTTCCCAGCACCGAGCAGGGAGGGGGGAGGTAGATGGCACCTCTCTCCCTCCCTGCTCGGTGCCCAGCAAATGTATTCATTGGATACATTTATGGGATACTTTGGGGAGCAAGGACACTTGCTCCCCAAAGTATTCCATAAATGTATTCATGAAGTCACAAAAGTACAGTGCATAACATTACATTACATACACTGTAATTCCTATGGAGTGTCCAGCAGGGGCGCACTATATATAGAAGTCAATGGTACTCATTGACTTCTATATAGAGAGCTCCCCCCTGCTGGACACTCCATAGGAATTACACCCTTCGTCGTGACGTCACTGGTTCTGAGAGAATTCTAACACTTCCTGATAAACTAAATTAAGGGAAATAGCAGTATATGAGCATTTCCCATAATTAATGTACATTATGGAAAGTTATACAATTTTCTAAGTAATAACATATAAAAAAATAATTTTTGCCGGACTTCTCCTTTAAGATTCGAGGTCATGTGGTTCGGCCATCCAATGAGGGTAGACACCGTTTTCGCGCTGCATGCGTACTCCCAGGGTCCCTCACGGCCTCCCTGCATGGTGATTGGATTAAAAAAAAGCGCCAACTGCGATGGGAGGGCTTTCGAATGTTTCCCGTGTATTCGCCTCACTACTCGATTGAATTCGGATCTTTCGAATACCGCAATATTCGATCAAATACCTACTCGGTCGAATCATATTTGCTTATCTCTAGTTCTCACACTGTTGAAATTGAGCGGATGGCTGTCATTTAATGGCAAATATGGGACGTTGTTTTAAAATAACAGTAATTATTTGCTATTAAATGACAGCCATCCACTCAATTTCAACAGTGTGTGAACATAGCTTTTCTGTGTTTTCAATCAACTTCTGGTTTTGGTTGCAAAATACTGACCAAAACACTGAGCAAAAATACTGTGTGTGAATATAACCTTAAAAATGATACTATAATGAGAAAAAAAAGACCTCTATTTAATTTCCATCAAGGGATTTGAACCAGAAAATGAACTGCTGTCAGGTCTCTAGACAGGGGAGTTAGACCACAGCTCCAACACATCAGGGAGAAGAGATTCAATTATACCTGAGTGTTTCTTTCAGACATAAACTGCCTACAGAGGACTGATCTGCAATCTGACAGCTGAGCAAGCAGGAGGCCGGGCAGCATTGATTATTCATGAAGAGGGAGGAGGATGCATGTCAACTGCTCTGTGAACCCAGTGTGAACTGTGTACCCAGGGCTACAATTAGTCTAAAGCCGGCCCCTATAATCATGCAATGTAATACAGCCGTTAGCCACGACAGTGCACACCTGCATAGTGTGGATAATACTATTGGTTGTGCCGGCCTTTTTTTTTTTGCTTTTCTGCAATACCCCTTTAATGTAACAGGTATACTGTCAGCTGGCCATGACAAAGGCACAGGTATACTGGTGGCAGCGGGCCATTACATAGGCATAGGTATACTGGCGGCAGCTGGCCATTATATAGGCACAGGTATACTGCGGCAGCTGGCCATTATATAGGCACAGGTATACTGCGGCAGCTGGCCATTATATAGGCACAGGTATACTGCGGCAGCTGGCCATCGTATAGGCACCGGTATACTGCGGCAGCTGGCCATTACATAGGCACAGGTATACTGGCAGCAGCTGGCCATAACATAGGCACAGGTATACTGGCGGCAGCTGGCCATTACATAGGCACAGGTATACTGGCGGCAGCTGGCCATTACATAGGCACAGGTATACTGGTGGCAGCTGGCCATTACATAGGCACAGGTATACTGGTGGCAGCGGGCCCTTACATAGGCACAGGTATACTGGCATCAGCTGGCCATTACATAGGCACAGGTATACTGGCAGCAGCTGGCCATTACATAGGCACAGGTATACTGGTGGCAACGGGCCCTCACATAGGCACAGATATACTAGCAGCAGCGGGCCATAACATGGGAACAGGTATACTGGCGGCAGTGGGCCATAACATGGGAACAGGTATACTGGCGGCAGCGGGCCCTCGCATAGGCACAGGTATACTGGCGGCAGCTGGCCATAACATGGGAACAGGTATACTGGCAGCAGCTGGCCATTACATAGGCACAGGTATACTGGTGGCAGCAGCTGGCCATTACATAGGCACAGGTATACTGGTGACAGCTGGCCATTACATAGGCACAGGTATACTGGCCATTACGTAGGCACAGGTATACTGGCAGCAGCTGGCCATTACATAGGCACAGGTATACTGGCAGCAGCTGGCCATTACATAGGCACAGGTATACTGGCAGCAGCTGGCCATTACATAGGCACAGGTATACTGGCGGCAGTGGGCCCTTACATAGGTACAGGTATACTGGCATCAGCTGGCCATTACATAGGCACAGGTATACTGGCATCAGCTGGCCATTACATAGGCACAGGTATACTGGCGGCAGCTGGCCATTACATAGGCACAGGTATACTGGCATCAGCTGGCCATTACATAGGCACAGGTATACTGGCGGCAGCGGGCCCTTACATAGGCACAGGTATACTGGCGGCAGTGGGCCCTTACATAGGTACAGGTATACTGGCATCAGCTGGCCATTACATAGGCACAGGTATACTGGCATCAGCTGGACATTACCTAGGCACAGGTATACTGGCGGCAGCTGGCCATTACATAGGCACGGGTATACTGGCAGCAGCTGGCCATTACATAGGCACAGGTATACTGGTGGCAGCTGGCCATTACATAGGCACAGGTATACTGGTGGCATCTGGCCATTACATAGGCACAGGTAGAAATTCACGGATCTTTGAATGATATAAATGTGCGAATGTACACAATCAGGCCCGCTTCTGCCATGAGACGGAATGAGCCTTCAGATTTTGCGGTCCGGCAGAGGGGCGGCATTATATCCCCCCTGCTGTCATTTTTGTTAAGTATCGCTTAACAAAAATGACAGCGGCCGGCCATCACTTGGGGTGGCCGCCTGAGGTTTGCCTCAGGCGGCAGAAACCCCAGAATCGGCCCTGTACACAATATAATAAATTACACGTATAGTTACAATAGAGAAGAGGATCCTATCCTGCTCACATGTGGTATATAGCTATAGGCAGGAATCAGCCTCGAATTCTATCAGGTGTTGACAGTGTAAACGCTGTAGGTGTGCACCCTATGTCTGGGTTAAAGGTAACAAAAGTTTAAATAAATATAATAAAAAAACATAATTAGAGTAGCAGCTGTAGCAGGAACTAGAGGGCCTGGAACAGTTACCTATTACTATACTGTGATATATATGACTGTTGATGTATTTACTATTGTATTAGAACAGACATTACACAGGGGGAAGCTGCCTGCCTCAGTAGTGCTGTACAGGGAGGAGGATAACGGTCAGTCACTGCTGCACTGTGCCAAGGCTGCAGCTCTACTGACACAGACAGCTTCTCAGGTGTAATGTCTTTTGTTACGTTTTGGGGTTTTATTTTTGTGTAAAAATTTTTAATTTTTAGCTCTTTCGAATATGTATTCAAACAAGCAGCTGTCAGGGCATGCTGGGACATGCTGGGCTTCAGATGCATAGATGATAAACACGCAGATACTCGCACCCTCATTACTCTATTACTAAATCGTAGGTTGTGAGATTTCTCACAGTTATAGTTACAGATAACGGTCGCAAGGTATGCCGGGGCTTGTAGTTCGTAATAACACCTGGGTATTGCTCCTCAGCCGACGGAGGAACTACAATTCCCGGCATGCCTAAAGCGGCAGCGACACAAGAGTGGAGATATATATTTGACTGTAACCAGATACCCCGCCTATTTTTTTACGCTATTTTACGTCATAGTTGCAGTTTAGCCAATCATCTTCTAGCGCGATGCGTCACCCCAGCAACAGGTCTTCTCTAATTGGTTGGCGTTCTCTGGTACGAGAGCCGCCTGTCCAATCAGAGTTGTCAGTCCACTGTGGAGCTGCGCGGCTATTGGTCCGCAGTGACAGGTGAGGCGGAGCTTGAGATAGACAGTGGCTGAGTATTACAGCGGAACGTGCGGTGATGCTGTAGCCGGGTATCGCGCATCTTACATCGCTGCCATGGACTTGCTGAGGTCGCTGGGGCATCCGGAGGAGATCTACAACCTCTTCAGGTTCAAGATAGGCGGCTGCCAGGCTGTGGTGACCAAGCTGGAGCGGGTAAGAGCAGAGACATAGAGGAGGCAGCATACTGTATCCGGTGTCACTCATCTATCTGGGATCACAACTGACTGTAACTGTCTGTTTCCCATAGCAACAAAAGCTGAGCTCTGATTGGTTGCTTAATAGGTATCTTATCAAAGTGGTATAAGCAGAATAGTGAGTGCAGCTCTGAGGTATAATACAGGATGTAACTCAGGATCAGTACAGGATAAGTAATGTAATGTATGTACACAGTGACCCCACCAGCAGAATAGTGAGTGCAGCTCTGGGGTATAATACAGGATGTAACTCAGGATCAGTACAAGATAAGTAATGTATGTACACAGTGACCCCACCAGCAGAATAGTGAGTGCAGCTCTGGGGTATAATACAGGATGTAACTCAGGATCAGTACAAGATAAGTAATGTATGTACACAGTGACCCCACCAGCAGAATAGTGAGTGCAGCTCTGAGGTATAATACAGGATGTAACTCAGGATCAGTAATGTATGTACACAGTGACCCCACCAGCAGAATAGTGAGTGCAGCTCTGGGGTATAATACAGGATGTAACTGTATTATACCCCAGAAGGAAGGACATAGTCTTACATAGTGCCTGTTTATTTGATTGTGTTACATGTCCGGTTTATGGCTTTGCTTTATGGCAATTTTGTTTTTACCTGTTTTGTATACTCCAAAATCTCTTAATACAATGAGAGTAAACCTAAATTATAACAATATTAATCCCACAAAAAAATAAAAAAAATTTCCAGACACTAAACTTCCTATTGCATAAAATAGAATAAAAAGCAGTCGAGGAGTCCAATCTAAACCATAATGTTACCTATAAAAACTCTAGATCACGGCCCTAAAAGTGAGTCTCCTTACAGCTCCGTAGCCTGGAAGAATTCGATAGCTTTAAAGGTCAGAATAGGGCAAGTTTAAGACCAGCTTCACATTGCCTTAAAGTGTCACTGTCGTTTAAATTCTGTACTATTGAAATCAATAGTCCAGGCGATTTTAGGAAACTTTGTAATTGGGTTTATTAGCCGAAAAATGCATTTTTATCATGAAAAAGCAGTTTGAATCTCTCCCCCCTGTCTTCATGGTTCTCTATGGAGAGGGGAGGGGTGGAGGGAGATGAGGCACCAAAACAGGACAACAAAGAGTTAATTTACAGCTACATCACCGGGCTATCTCCTCTGAAGTCAGCACTGACCTCTGAATACCAGCTTTCATACAGCTCCTACTGTGTAATCCTTTGTTCTCTGCTCTCTGCTGGCGACTAATCTCCCTCCTCCCCCCTCCCCTCTCCATAGGTTACACAGGACCCGACTGATGTAAGAGAGTCGAGATTTCCTGATAATGAGCAGTGGATGAGAGAGAGGAGGGAGGGGGGGCCTGGGGAAAGTCTTTTTGAATGCAGATAATGGCATATTTGCCTAATAAACCCAATTACAAAGTTTCTTAACCTCTTAACGACGCATGACGGGTATACCCGTCATGCGGCTGTTAAGAGTAAACAGAGAGAGCTCCCGGAGTGAACCCTCTCTGCAGCGCGCGGTCCCCGGTTGCTAAGTGCAGCCAGGGACCGCGTGTATTAGCCGGCGCGGCCGATCGCCGCGGCCGGCTAATTAACTATTCAAATGCTGCTGTCAAAGCTGACAGCTGCATTTGAATAGCAGCTGTGCCCCTTCTCCCTGGTGTCCAGTGGTGGATCTCCCCCCCGCGATGCGATCGCGGAGGGGAGATCCGTTCTAATGAGCCGGCCGGGGCTCAGCGTCGGAATGACGCTGATCCCGGCTCGGCAATCTATTCAAATGGTCTGCAGCAGACCATTATAATAGAGCACCGATCTGATGGATCATTGCTCTATTATATACACAGGATTGATCTCAATGGGAGATCAGTGCTGTGTATATAGAAGTCCCCCAGGGGCCTTTATATTACTGTAAGGGAAAGTAAAAAAAAAGTGTTTTTATTAATAAAAAATCCCCTCCCCTAATAAAAGTCTGAATCACCCCCCTTTTCCCATTTTACAAATAAAAATAAATAAATAAACATGTTTGCTATCGCCGCGTGCGTAATCGCCCGAACTATTAATTTATCACATTCCTGATCTCGCAAGGTAAACGGTGTAAGCGCAAAAAAATCCCAAAGTGCAAAATTGCGCATTTTTGGTCGCATCAAATCCCAAAAAAATTTAATATAAAGCGATCAAAAGGTCGCATATGCGCAATCAAGGTACCGATAGAAAGAACACATCATGGCGCAAAAAAATGACACCTGACACAGCCCCATAGACCAAAGGATAAAAGCGCTATAAGCCTGGGAATGGAGCGATTTAAAGGAACGTATATTTGTTAACAATGGTTTTAATTTTTTACAGGCCATCAGATACAATAAAAGTTATACATGTTATATATCGTTTTAATCGTAATGACTTGAGGAACGTATATAACAACTAAGTTTTTCCATAGGACACACGGCGTAAAAATGAAGCCCCCCCAAAGAAAAATAATTGCGTTTTTTTTTCAATTTCACTGCGCATATAATTTTTTTCTGGTTTCGCAGCATAGTTTATGGAAAAATTCAGCCTGTCATTGCGAAGTACAATTAGTGACACAAAAAATAAGGGCTCATGTGGGTCTGTAGGTGTAAAATGCAACTGCTATGGCCTTTTAAGCACATGGAGGAAAAAACGAAAACGCAAAAACGAAAGTTAGCACGGCCCTAAAGGGGTAAAAATAACCTGTGCTATTGATTTCTGAAAAAAAAAAAAAAAGAACCAACAGTGACACTTTAAAATCCTGAAAAACGCCAATAAAAACGCCAGCTGCCAGGTGATAGCTGGAGGTCAATGGAAGTTTATGATCGGCCTTACACACATGGGGGGACATTTAGGGTGCCTTCACACCTAGCGACTCGCAGCGTAAATAATGCTGCGAGTCGGCTAGGTCCTGGCAGATCACTTTCACTACATACACGCAGCGGTCTGAACGACCGCTGCGTGTATGTAATTCTGCCGGCCCCTTAACCTCTTCAGCTGCCACCCGGCTCCTGCTCCGCTCTGTATACATACCTCCTCGCTGCATGGGTTCCGGCGTACTGCTCCCCCGCTCGGCCAATCAGTGTGTTGCCCTGCCGCAGCCACTGATTGGCCGGGCTGGAAAGCAGTACGCCGGGACCCGTGCAGCAAGGACAGGTAATGTATACAGCGGAGTGGGAGCCGGGCGGCAGCTGAAGGGGTTAAGGGGCCGGCAGAATTACATACACGCAGCGGTCGTTCAGACCGCTGCGTGTATGTAGTGAAAGTGATCTGCAAGGACCTGAAAGACTCGCAGCGTAATTTACGCTGCGAGCCGCTAGGTGTGAAGGCACCCTTAGGGTGCCTTCACACATACCGACTCGCAGCAAAAAACTCCTGCGAGTTTCTGCTATGAGCCGAGGTCCTGGAAGGCCCCTATCACTACATACAAGCAGTGGTCTGAAAGACCTCTGCGTGTATGTAATGCAGCCGCCCCCTTTACCCCTTCGGCTCCCACACTAGTCCCGCACCGCTGTCTCCATACATTACCTGGCTCTGGGTGCACGGGGTCCCAGGGTCCTGCTCTGCAGCCCAGCCAATCAGTGGCTGCGGCTGGGCAACACACTGATTGGCTGGGCTGCAGAGCAAGACGCTGGGACCCCCTGCAGCCAGAGCCAGGTAATGTATGGAGACAGCAGTGCGGGACTAGTGTGGGAGCCGACGGGGTTGACGGGGCCGCTGCATTACATACACGCAGAGGTCTTTCAGACCACTGCTTGTATGTAGTGACAGGGGCCTTCCAGGACCTCTGCTCGCAGCAGAAACTCGCAGCGAGTTTTTTGCTGCGAGTCGGTATGTGTGAAGGCACCCTAAGGGTATGTTCATAGGTACCAGATCCGCAGCAGATTTCCTCTAAATAACTGAACACAGCATCAAATCTGTACCATCAAATCTGCTGCGGATCTGCTGTGGATTCTGTACGTGTGAACGCACCCTTACTAAGGGGTCTAATTTGTGTGACTTTTCTAATGGGAACTGGTGGATATTTTGTTCCAATATCTTGTGACTGATTTATTAAAATGTAGCACTGCCATAGTGAATGCATCAAAGTATAAAGTCCCCCAAAAAGTTGCAGAAAAAGTTGCAAAAATTGCGCAAGCATATTCACCTGGTACTGACCAGACATAGGCCTGCAGCTGGGACTTTTTAAAAAGTCGCAAATGATAAATTCGGCGCTAATCCAGGATTATGTCGACGTTTGGGTGAATACTCAAAACAGGCAGATTAAAAAAAAAAAAAAAAAAAAAAAAAAAAAGTCAAATATAAAAAATATTCACCTGTCGACTACTGGTACTTAAATAGAACTTAGACCAAAAATGTCTGAGAAATCCAGTTATTCACCTAAAAATAGGCGCAAAGCTCTTGATGAATTCCCCCCATGGTGTTTTTTGGGGGTGATATTTTTCTCTTCTCTCTGGCGTTTAAGGCCAAAACGCAGCATGCCGAGGGGGTGGCGTTTTTTTTGGCAAACTGTGGCGTTTTTTTTCTACCATAGACTTCAATACAATTGTTCTGGTTGTCTCTAAAAACGCCATTGCTTGATGGTATCTTTGTCACCTTTGTGGTCCAGCAGCTAGATCATGTGATGGCAGAGGGAAAAAAAAGTTTAGCACTCAAAAACGTCAAAAATGCCTTAAAAAAACTGCATGTTTTTGTTTGAGACCTGATAACACCACACAAAAAAAGACATGTGCGGGCACCCAGATGGCGTTACCTGCCACCTAAAGGGGTTATCCAGCGCTACAAAAACATGGACACTTTTCCCCCTACTGTTGTCTCCAGTTCAGGTGCGGTTTTCAATTAAGCTCCATTTACTTCAATGGAACTGAGTCTCAAAACCCCACCCAATCTGGAGACAACAGTAGGGGGAAAGTGGCCATGTTTTTGTAGCGCTGGATAACTCCTTTAAAATTCCTTTTGATTTTGTGCTGTAGCTATATGAAAAATAACAAAGAGCACACGCTTACCTCTCCTTATTCCCCCTTCTCCTCACTGTCCTTCTGCACTGTATCCAGTGTCCCCCGCTAGTCAAAACAGCTGCCACTTCCAAGACTAACTTTTCTCTGAAATGCCAGCTCGCTCAGCCAATCACAGGTCACGGCGCTGTCCCGTCTCATTCAGTGATTGGCTGAGCGGCCTGTCATCCCAAAGAAAAGTTAATCTTGGAAGTGGCGGCTGCTGCGACTAGTGGGGGACACTGGAGACAACGCAGAAGGACACCGGGGGAGCACGGAGAGGTAAGCATGGGCTCTTTGTTGTTTTCCCTATATTTGCAGCACAAAAAAATTTAATCTTCGGATAACCCCTTTAAGCATATTTTTAAAGAAAATGTTGTAATTTAGTAGTTAAATAAAATAAAAGTGATATCAATTGTGGATTGTGGTAATGGTACTGATCCAGAGTACTAATGGTACTGATCCATGTGCTGCATGAAAATAAAAGCCCCCAGAAGTTGCAGAATATCTGCCGTGATCGCCTCTCCTTTCCTGTTCTGCCTCATCCTGGCCTTCAGCTGTGAAGTTTATAATCACCGGATTATAATAATCCAGTCTGTGGCTCACACACCTCCTCCTGCTGAGCGCTCATACATCTGCCCTGGATTTTCATGTACTGTCACTTTAAGACTTTTGGTTTTTTTGGGAAATGAGTAAAGGGTTAAGAGTGAGGCCCGGCCCTGTGAGCAGGACCATGAAAACATTGCAGGAGTGGGAGGGTGCAGCCGGGGTGGGTGTGCCGCTTGTTTGTTGTGAGGACCACTGGTGTAGGAAGTTGCTGGACGGCAGGGTCCATGGGCACTCAGCACTCCCTCCGGTGCCAGCTTACAGAGCATGCCCTTGGGCACAGTCCGTGATCGCTCTCAGCTCGGGAGACGATTCCTCCAGGTTTGGCTCATGGCCAGTGTGAACTGCAAAGTGGCCGTCTCCCTGTTTAAGAGGACGCTGTGCCTGGGCCCTGCTCAGAAGCCTGGCGGGCAGCGGTCACTACTGACAATCAGCAGCAGGCTGCAGGAGAGGGGGCTGAAGGAAGGCCGCACCGTGCACAAGTGCTTCAGCCCACACAGCCTGACCGTCTGCAAACTTCACTCTGTTACTCTGCCCCGACAGGACTCCATGAGCGACAGCCTGCGGACCTGCTACAAGTACCTGAACGAGACCAGCAGGAGCTTCGCTGCCGTCATCCAAGCCCTGGACGGGGAGCTCCGGTGGGTGACACCTCTCTATACTGATATAATGTTACTGGGGGGAAATTCCTTTAATCCGGCATCAGTCATTCTGGATTATCAGATGTCCTATAGCAGTGTTCTCCAACCTGCGGCTCTCCCATTTGTTGCATAACTACAACCCTCATTGTTCCCTGACAGACTTTGGCATAATGGGGGTTGTAGTTTTGTAATAAGGCAGCTAAATGGTCCTCCTGCATTAAATCCTTTAATCTGACAGTATTATGTGCTGGATTATCGGACACTATTGAACTACTTTTTTTTGTTGATGTCCAATAGTAGCAGCTGCTAAACTCTAATCTACAGTAAATATCCTATTCTGGATTATTGGACGGTCACGTTTGTCTAGTAAAGCTGCTGGACTGTCCAGTTTTATTATATAGTAAAAATGCCCCCTAATTCAGCACAAAATTTGGTACCGGATTATTAAATATTCCGGTTTATCGGATGGAAAACTGAAGTGTTCTACTAATATAATTCCTGTAGTAAAGATGCAAAACGATCCGCCTTTAATTTAATGTTAAACCTTTTACATTTGGAGAAATTGATAGATTATCAGAAAATCTAGATTAATCTGGATTATCGGACAGTAAAATTCCTTTAACCTGGGATTATCCGGTGCTGGATTATCAGATATTCTGGATTAATGGGCAGCCATAGATATTTCTAGAATACAATATAACCAGGAGCGGAGATGCCGGATTATCAGATATACTGGATATATCAGTATACTGCGAGGCTAATACAACCTAGGCCGCTCGCCTCTCTCTCTCTCTCTATCTATCTATCTATCTATCTATATGTTTTGTGCAGATTATAGCATTTTCTAGACTATCAGATGCCGGATTAACGGATTTGTTTGTACTATGTTACTATGTATGATGCCGATGGTATCAAATGAACGTCCATAGCAGTGACTAGATGCAGTTCTTTCAGCTTCTCCATGTTGTTCCTCGGCCATGTTGGATCCTTATGGACGTTCCTGATATTGATGGTTGTGATAGATCAGTGGTCACTGCAGTATGGCCTCCAGCTGATGCAAAACTACAACTCCCAGCAAACCCTTCTGGGGATGGAGAACCTGCAACCCCTCCAGCTGTTGCAGAACTACAACTCCCATCACGTGTGGACTGTCCAGTCAAGATGGGGGTTGTAGTTTGGCATCAACTAGAGGGTCTGCAGGTTCCTCATCCCTGACCTATAGCAAGGCACCCCCCCCAGCTGTAACAGCTACAAGTCCCAGACTGTACAATAACCAGGACTATAGAATAATATAGACCATAGAATGGAATATTATATTATACAATAGGTGAGATCTGATCTCATGTTGGCGCCCCCAGTGGCCGCACAGTGTGTGAGCAGTATGATTGATGTATTGGCCACCATCCACATGTTACTGTACTCCACCCTGTATAGCTGGGGGAGGGGCGTTACTTCTCTCCTGTATCTCCGCTCTGCCTTATCTGTCAGGCTGACGCTGCCCCTCCCCCAGCATTCTGTAGGGCTCAGTGCAGGGATTGCACATTAACACTTGGCACTGCGGCCCCACAGCCCTGCCAGCTGCTGATCAGTCACTGGAGGGAACAGTCATCTTCTCAGGACGTCTTGTAGCGTCCACGTGCTCAACCACACGCTGTCCATGAGCCGTAGCCACTCTCAGAAAGTGAAGAAGATAAAACAAGAATTCCTCTAATCCTCCTAAAATGAGAAACAGAGACGCCATATAACCCGTCCATGTGCCCTAGTAATGTACTATAAAGGGGTCATCCAACTTCTCCAGATGCCGGGAGTCAAATACTTTATGACAAACTTAACGGCAAGTTTACCGATCTCTAGTCAGGATCTGAACACTATGGGAGAGATTTATCAAACATGGTGTAAAGTGAAACTGGTGGAAGAGAGTTCATATAGGATTCCTAGAGACTATGGGGGAGATTTATCAAACATGGTGTAAAGTGAAACTGGCTCAGTTGCCCCTAGCAACCAATCAGATTCCACCTTTCATTCCTCACAGACTCTTTGGAAAATGAAAGGTGGAATCTGATTGGTTGCTAGGGGCAACTGAGCCAGTTTCACTTTACACCATGTTTGATAAATCTCCCCCTTAGACCCCAACTGATGAGATATTTGACATGTCTCTATGGTATGTGATTGGGGCCCCCACCAATGAAGAGAACTGGGGCCCCTTGTCCTCTCTTATGAATGGAGCAGTGTTAGGCCTAGGAGGATAGGTGAGCTGTGTGCTCTTTCATCGTGCTCACATAGTGTCGCTGTATGCAGAATGGAGGACATGGGTCCCCAGTTATCCCAGCGGTTAGACCCCCCCCCCCCCCCCCCCCCCCCCCCCCCGCATACACACACTCACAACTGATCAGATACTTATTATCTATCCTGTATATGGGTGATAAGTTGTAATCTTGGGGGGAAAAAAGGTGAAAAAATATTTTCAAATCAGCTGAAGTTTTACAGATTTGTAGTTTACTTCTATTTCCAAATCTCCAGTCTTCCAGTACTTAGCAGCTACTTTGTCCTGCAGAAAGTGGTTCTTTCCAGTCTGACACAGTGCTCTCTGCTGCCATCTCTGTCCATGTCAGGAACTGTCCAGAGCAGAAGCAAATCTCAATAGAAACCCTCTCCTGCTCTGGACAGTTCCTGACATGGACAGAGGTGGCAGCAGAGAGCACTGTGTCAGACTGGAAAGAATACACCACTTCCTGCAGGACATACAGCAGCTGATAAGTACTGGAAAGAATACACAGTAGAACATGTGCCTTAAAATTATGGGAGTTGTGGTTTTGTCTTATATTGGACTATGATCCTAGGTATTTGAGGACTTAAGAATTATTCTCTAAGGCAATGATGCAAAACTACAACCCCCATGAGAACCAAGCAGCCTTCTGATGGGAGTTGTAATTTGGGACAGCTGTAAAGCGAGGGGTTGGTGAACATTGCCCTGTTTTCTGGTGGTAGGCACTACAGTGGGGTCCATTAGTTGTGGGCACTTTACACCCCTATACTCCATTGTGATGAATGTGGGTGACATTGGGGGCAGCGGGGGTCCCTGAAGTCATAGTGGAGTCCGGGCCATACGTGATCTATACAGCACATAGTTTAGGCGTCCCCCCCCCTTGTCCCACAGGCACTCGCTGTTTTCTCAGGCTCCCTGCCAGAGAATTAGGAAAGCTTTTACAGCAGTCGCCATAGCTTTATATCCTTACTGCGGTAAGAGCCATTGACGTGACCCAGTGGAAAGAGACGGCCCCCACTATGTGATCACCCGCACGTAATCCCCCGTATCTGTCTCCAATGCCAAATCCTACCTATAATGTGTGTAAGGAGTAATGGACAATGGAAACGGAAACAGCCATTTATTATATAGATAATTGTAGTACTAAAAGTACTGTTAATAGGTGCCACTGTAGCTGCATTGCTGTGTGTATATATAGATCTAGTATACATATTTATATCTCTGTACATCTACATTATAGCTATGTATATACATCAGCCAGACCACTGCTTTTAGAGCAGAGCGGTGGTCGGTAACCTAGACAACGAACATTCAGTAATGGATGGGAAAGAGCAGTATATCAGGAGAGTCAAGTTTGCTAAATTCACTATATTAGGTGAGATAGGAATATCCCTTTAAGGGATGGAAAAGTCCTGGATGTCAGTAACAAACCTGCTAAATCTCCTCCTTACTGCAGTTGGTAATCCAGTCTGGACTCTTGTAATTACAAGCCGCGGGGGTGGGGATTATGTACAGCTCATAGCGGATTAATGGAGGGCGGACTGCCAGCCGCTTACACATTAGGCGTCATTGAGCACAGTCCCCTTAAAGGGGTTGTTTACCTTTGGTCTCTTCACTCTTATTTACTTGCTTATATGTACTAATATCCTTGAGACACAAGTGATTGGTGCCCCTTACCAGACCTGCAGTGCCATATGCCAGGATACTTAAAGGGAGCCTGTCACCAGGAAAACACAACTTAATTTGTGTATATATTGTATATAGTATTGTTATTTTGTGTTGAACAGCGCTCCTAGTGGCCATAAAGTTTTGATCACTGCTTGATAGAACCAGGAGAAACGTTCAGCTAAGCGCTTCTCTCCCTGACTTGCTACAGGAGATGGTCTCCATAAAGTACATTGGGGGCCATCTCCAAAGAGTGAAGTGCTTAGCAGGCGCTTCTCTTAGCTGGGACAACATCCAGTTTTTTTCTTTTTACATGACCGTGACCACTTAAAGGAGAGATTTTTAATTTACTTCTATTAAAAAAAAAATGTCCAGTCTTCCAGTACTTATCAGCTCCTGTATGCCCTACAGGAAGTGGTGTATTCTTTCAGTCTGACACAGTGCTTTCTGCTGCTGCTCTGGACAGTTCCTGACATGGACAGAGGTGGCAGCAGAGAGCACTGTGTCAGACTGAAAAGAATACACCACTACCTGCAGGACATACAGCAGCTGATAAGTACTGGAAAACTTGAGATTTTTTTTTTAAATCGAAATTCATTACAAATCTCTGGGACTTTCTAACACCAGTTAATTGAAAAGATTTTTTTTTTCTGCTGGAGTACTCCTTTAAATCTAACAGGATAGCGAGACAAAGGGTCCACAGGTTGCCTGTACCCCCCTTTCCCTGGCATAGTTCCTGATATGAGCATATACAGTGTCTCGCACAAGCTTCACTATATGTATATCTCCACCTTAAGGACAATCCTGCTGTATCCTATCCACCATAACTTGTCTGCGAATTACCAAAAGGATTTTCCCCTTAGACTGCATGTGGCCAAGCAGCAGAGGGCATGGTGGGTAGTAAGCAGTTGCATTGTGCTGACTCCTTGTGTCTGCTTGTAGACATGCCGTGTGTATCTTCTATCTGGTTCTCCGGGCTCTGGACACTGTGGAGGACGACATGACCATCAGTCTAGAGAAGAAGATCCCCATCCTGCACAACTTCCACACGTATCTGTACCAGGCCGACTGGAGGTTTACAGAGAGTAAGGAGAAGGATCGTCAGGTTCTGGAGGACTTCCCTACGGTGAGATATGGGGGGCCGCCCCGATACCTATATACATGTGTGATATGTAGGGCTGGATGTGTATAAAGGCGTCTGGGTGTAGAATAAAGGCGTCTGGGTGTAGAATATTGGGGGCACACAGAACACTATTTCTTGTTTCATAGAAACTGGGCATTAGAGTGGGCACACATAACAATACTAGAAGATTTATTAAAGGGGTCTTTCAGTTAAAAACTGACCCATCAATGACCTATCCATAATAGTACACTGAGAATAGAGCCTTTGGTAGGATCTGTGGCTGCAGTACCCCAGCGCCACCACTACATGGAGTATGGTGCCATACACTACATAATCCCATCATACTGTAGCTATATAATGCTGCCATACACTGCATAATCCCATCATACTGTAGCTATATAATGCTGCCATACACTGCATGGTACCATCATACTGCATCTATATAATGCTGCCATACACTGCATAGTACCATCATACTGCATCTATATAATGCTGCCATACACTACATAATCCCATCATACTGTATCTATATAATGCTGCCATACACTACATAATCCCACTATACTGTAGCTATATAATGCTGCCATACACTGCATGGTACAATCATACTGTAGCTATATAATGCTGCCATACACTACATAATCCCATCATACTGCATCTATATAATGCTGCCATACACTACATAATCCCATCATACTGTAGCTATATAATGCTGCCATACACTGCATAATCCCATCATACTGCATCTATATAATGCTGCCATACACTGCATAATCCCATCATACTGCATCTATATAATGCTGCCATACACTGCATAATCCCATCATACTGTAGCTATATAATGCTGCCATACACTGCATAATCCCATCATACTGTAGCTATATAATGCTGCCATACACTACATAATCCCATTATACTGTATCTATATAATGCTGCCATACACTGCATAATCCCATCATACTGCATCTATATAATGCTGCCATACACTACATAATCCCATCATACTGCATCTATATAATGCTGCCATACACTGCATAATCCCATCATACTGTAGCTATATAATGCTGCCATGTAGATACAAACAGCACTCTCCCTATTGTAATCTGAGCTCCTTCATTGTCTGTTCTAGATCTCCCTGGAGTTCCGGAGTTTGGCGGTGGTGTACCAGGATGTGATCGCAGACATCTGCCACAAGATGGGGGTGGGCATGGCGGAGTTCTTGGAGAAGCAGGTGGAGTCTCTCCTGGAGTGGGATAAGGTACGAGACGTTTTCATCAATCCCGATTCGGCCGATTATGGCTCCGTGGAATAGAGACAACGATCAGCTGATGATCGTGTCATCGGCTGATCGTTTATTTAGTTTCAAACCAAAAATCATCGGGCACCGACTGCGCATCGCTGCGTGAAATAGCGATGCACGGCCGGCGACCGACGATTTCACAAGCACCATGCTTTACATACACATGTTGCAGGGCTTCTCCTGCGCTCCTTCTTCCTCCTGTTCCTGCGCGCAGCAGCAGCTTCGGTGCGGCCTGTCTTAGCTGACAGACCGCTCAGCCAATCACTGTCCCTGCAGCCCTCGCTAAACGAATATCGGGTCGTGGAATAGGCCCAGTAAACGTGCGCCAATCTAGCAGATCGGCGCTCGTTTCCATTATTGATTGGCCCCCATCGGCCTGTGCAATAGGACCCTAGGTCCAATCTCTGAGTCAGGTTTGTTATATGTGTAGATACAGCATAGCTCTGTGTAAGAGAGGTGCTGTTTCTGGAAGAAAGTGGAAAGGTCTGAGGTCTCTGCTGGGGATCCAGTATCTTATGTATTAGTCAATATGTCGCTTATATCACTTGAGTATTAACACTGAGGCTTTACTTTTTTCTGTCTCTGCTCAGTATTGTCACTATGTGGCCGGATTAGTGGGGATCGGTTTATCCCGGCTGTTCTCCGCCTCAGAACTGGAAGACGCCATTGTTGGCGAGGATACAAGGCTCTCAAACTCCATGGGGCTTTTCCTGCAGAAAACCAACATCATCAGAGATTACCTGGAAGATCAGCTGGAAGGAAGAGAGTTCTGGCCCCGAGAGGTGAGTACAGGGCACCCACCTGGTCTCCATGCCCAGAGTAGGGCAGGGTCCTGTGGTCTCCCTTCTGATACAGAGTAGGGCAGGGTCCAATGGTCTCCTGTCTCTGATGCAGAGTAGGGCAGGGTCCCGTGGTCTCCTGTCTGATACAGAGTAGGGCAGGGTCCCGTAATCTCCTATCTGATACAGAGTAGGGCAGGGTCCCGTGGTCTCATGTCTGATACAGAGTAGGTCAGGGACCCGTGGTCTCCTATCTGATACAGCATAGGGCAGGGTCCCGTGGTCTCCTGTCTGATACAGAGTAGGGCAGGGTCCCGTCCTGTCTGATACAGAGTAGGGCAGGATCCCGTGGTCTCCTGTCTGATACAGAATAGGGCAGGGTCCTGTGGTCTCCTGTCTGATACAGAGTAGGGCAGGGTCCCGTCCTGTCTGATACAGAGTAGGGCAGGGTCCCGTCCTATCTGATACAGAGTAGGGCAGGGTCCCGTCCTGTCTGATACAGAGTAGGGCAGGGTCCCGTCCTGTCTGATACAGAGTAGGGCAGGGTCCCGTCCTGTCTGATACAGAGTAGGGCAGGGTCCCGTCCTGTCTGATACAGAATAGGGCAGGGTCCTGTGGTCTCCTGTCTGATACAGAGTAGGGCAGGGTCCCGTCCTATCTGATACAGAGTAGGGCAGGGTCCCGTCCTATCTGATACAGAGTAGGGCAGGGTCCCGTCCTGTCTGATACAGAGTAGGGCAGGGTCCCGTCCTGTCTGATACAGAGTAGGGCAGGGTCCCGTCCTGTCTGATACAGAGTAGGGCAGGGTCCCGTCCTGTCTGATACAGAGTAGGGCAGGGTCCCGTCCTGTCTGATACAGAGTAGGGCAGGGTCCCGTCCTGACTGATACAGAGTAGGGCAGGGTCCCACTGTCTCCAGTCTGATACAGAGTAGGGCAGGGTCCCGTCCTGTTTGATACAGAGTAGGGCAGGGTCCCACTGTCTCCAGTCTGATACAGAGTAGGGCAGGGTCCCACTGTCTCCAGTCTGATACAGAGTAGGGCAGGGTCCCACTGTCTCCAGTCTGATACAGAGTAGGGCAGGGTCCCACTGTCTCCAGTCTGATGCAGAGTAGGGCAGGGTCCCACTGTCTCCAGTCTGATGCAGAGTAGGGCAGGGTCCCGTGGTTTCCAGTCTGATGCAGAGTAGGGCAGGGTCCCGTGGTCTCCTGTCTCTGATACAGAGTAGGGCAGGGTCCCGTCCTGTCTGATACAGAGTAGGGCAGGGTCCCGTGGTCTCCTGTCTCTGATACAGAGTAGGGCGGGGTCCCGTCCTGTCTGATACAGAGTAGGGCGGGGTCCCGTCCTGTCTGATACAGAGTAGGGCGGGGTCCCGTCCTGTCTGATACAGAGTAGGGCGGGGTCCCGTCCTGTCTGATACAGAGTAGGGCGGGGTCCCGTCCTGTCTGATACAGAGTAGGGCGGGGTCCCGTGGTCTCCTGTCTAAATGGATTGGCAGTTCAGCATGCACATTGGTAGTCAGGACTCGCTGCAGGACTGTGAGCAAAACCAATGGGATTTTTTTCTGTTATCAGGTGTGGAGCAAATACGGCAAGAAGCTGTCAGACCTGGCCAAGCCGGAGAACATTGTGCCGGCCGTGCAGTGCTTGAATGAACTGGTGACCAATGCGCTGCAGCACGTTCCCGATGTCCTGCTCTACCTGTCCCGGCTGAGGAACCAGAGCGTGTTCAACTTCTGCGCTATCCCCCAGGTGAGTGCCATAAGACAGGAGGGGGTCACGACTCCAACAGGAATCGGGGGTAGCAATTTTTCCAAATTATATACAGGGGTCACCAGGCAGATAGTCCATAGTGTCGCCCACTCCCTATATATTTATGCTATTTGTATAAGACCGGTGTCACACCTATGTGTTATTGATGTAAGTGCAGCTCTATATATTGTGTATCATACAATGAAGCTGTTTTATCTATGGAGACTCTAATAAATCCTCCTTGTGTCCCCAGGTCATGGCCATAGCCACGCTGGCCGCCTGTTACAACAACCAGCAGGTGTTTAAGGGAGTAGTGAAGATCCGCAAGGGACAGGCGGTGACGCTGATGATGGATGCCACCAATATCCAGGCGGTCAGAGCCATCATGTACCAGTATGCCAACGAGGTAACTGGAGTCTCTACTATATATACAGTATCACTGCTTATGAGGAGCTGCACAAGATTGACTTCTGGGAATTAGTTGTATAAAGAGCATTTTCCCCTTTAAATGAGTTTCCAGGACTGTAGTATTGACTGGTGGGGGTCATTTAGTGGAATGAAGGGTTAAGTTGCTCCAGCAAGGGCTGCCTTCCTTTTCATTGTTTATCATGAACAGCACTGTACGCTTGATAGTGGCCGTACCTAGTACTGCAGCTGATGTGAATGAGACGGCACAGGCACAACCATAACCATATGTACAGCACTTTAATAAAAAGTGGTAAAATGTTCAGCTTGATGGACGTGCTGGGACTTGGACCTCATCTAAATATACTGGGTCAGTGCCATGCTGCGGGCTGACCACCATTCATCTCAGACGGACACAGCTCAAGGAAGGGGATTGGGTGGCCGGGGTTAGTTCTGTGTCTGAGCTCTATTATAATTTATAGGGTTAATGCACAGAACTCACCGTGCATATTGCAGTTGCCTCAGCCATCCGATCCTCCGGTGTGAGCTGAATCTATCCATGACGAACTGTGGAGAGAACGTATTGTGGCAGTTTTCCAGTCTTCTTCTTCTTCTTCTGTCAGACTTATCACCCATCTTTCCCTTTCTTGTGAAAGGCAGTTCTGCCCCCTCATTGACCGTAATGAAGACTCTGCAGCATTTAGAACAAAGCTGACTCAAAGAGGAATTGCTATAAAATAAAAGATAAAATAATGCCGATAGTCATCCTCTATAAGAAAGTAAAGGTCCGTGTTCCTATGCTGCCTATAGGTGGCGCTTAAGTACACTTGTAGAGGAGGAGCGCAGCTCACATGTTGACAAAAGAAATACACACACTGACATGGTCATATAGCTTAGGGTGCATTTACACAGGTTAGATTATCACAGGGGGCTAAATTCTTTGTTTCCAGTCAAGTCCCAGCTGCCGATCTAATGATCTTTGATGCTGTTCAGGTTATTAGACCACTTAGACTCTGGACAACTTGTGGCCACCCATCCCAATCACTGGTGGAATGACCTGCCCTGCCAGGGTGGACTCACACGAGTGTAATACAGGTTCTGGTACTTGTCTACATCTCCGCTGCTCCTATGGGTAACATTGCGGATAAGATGCATACAGCCAGGGTTGTGCTACCCAATGAGGAACCTCCTGTGGTGTCTCTGCAGCCATGAGTAAAGCAATGGTGAGGTTACCATGAGACCATAATGATATATTACTAGTGGCGGGGTAGATGATGTGCAGCTCCCATTTACTATACATGGCTTTACCGGTGCTCTTCTAGTAAACTTATATTTGCTTGTTTTTTCCCTTTTTCGTTCAGATCTACCAGAAGATCCCCCTGACGGACCCCTCCTCAGGACGGACACACAACATTATCTCCACCGTTCAGAAACTGAGCCTGTCCAATGGCCCCCTGGTGTCCCGGAACAACTTCTCCCCCATCTATCTGTCCTGTGCCATGCTGTTGGCCGCCCTCAGCTGGCAGTACCTGAGCACGGTCCAGGCCTCCGAGGAGGTGCACACAGGCCAGTGACCAGGGACAGACTGCAGCATCCATCTATACAGCCCTCCATAAGGTAGTACTAAGTAATGTATCCCCCCCTTGTCTCAGAGGATTATGGGACAGGATAGTTCAGTCAAGCTCATAGTACCTAAAGCACATTCGCCAAGCATTGATTGGCTGGACTTGATCTCGGGGGAGGGGACCCACTTATCATTTCCCATCAGCCACTTGGTTACATTGTGATTGTAACTGGACTTTAGTAGTGACCTGATCAGTGGTGGGATGATCCATCTAGACTTGCGGTAAGTGACGTGGTTATAGAACTCATATGGCGGCCAGATCTAAGTACTTTCTGGAGTGGATGCAGAAGCCGCTCATCTGGTATACTGGAATATAAGGGGTTAGGTTGGATCGGGCACATGGCACCAGTTTGTTCACAGCTGCCTGGAGGCTACGGCCATGTTGTCTTCATCGTCATTACATAGGCTGTATGATGAAAATACAGTCTCCTTCTAAGTTGGAAGCAGCACTTTATAGAGACTGATGGGAACAGTCCTCCATCATGAGACAGGCCGAAGACGTATGTGACATAGATCTGTGGTCTCCTACCATCGGTACTACAGCCCTGCGCATGGCTGGGAGTTGTAGTTCCCCAACAGCTGGAGAACTATAGCTTAAGGACCACTGATGCGGATGATCCAGAGTGCGCCTATCTGTAGATCCTGATGACTGTCAATGTCGTGTTCATGTAGTTGCCAGACCCTCGTCCAATGAAAAACAAATTGGACGGGTTTGGCGTTATTCCTGTTGCGGTTTTTGTTTCCCTCCAGATAAGCGGCATTGCGGTGTCTGGAAGCCGCACATCTCCTCTAAGGGCCCTATTCCACCGGAAGATTATCGTTTGCATAATCGTTAACGATCTCAAACGACCGCTATTGCGAAAGACCTGAAAACGTTCACTCATTTTCATGGAACGATAATCGTTACTTATGATCGTAATTGCGATCGTTTTTTTCTTCGCCATTTCTTCGCTATTGCGTTCGACCGAACGAGGTCTTATTCAATGCGAACGATTTGCGAACGTTTTGCGAACTAGCAAGGATAAAAATAGGTCCAGGTCTTATAAAGCGATCAACGATTTCTCGTTCGGTCGTTAATCGTTAACTGCATTTCAACCGAACGATTATCGTTTAGATTCGAACGATTTAACGATAATCTGAACGATAATCGTCCGGTGGAATAGGGCCCTAAGTCTCCATCTTCTGTGTGAATACTATTTTCCGTTTTATGTTTAAAATTTAAGAAGTCAGTCGGACGATGGTTGTGATTCTGGTAATCTGTATTCGAGATGCTCCATTAGTTCAGTCATATACAGGGGTCGGTGATCAGCCCGGGCGCCATTGGCCCACGTCACAGTGCGTCATCTCATTGTGATGCTATAAACATCTCCGGACTCTCGAGGAGGCCATGTCAGGAATGGTTGGTATTGTGACATTGTTATACAATGTGTTTTAATTTTTATTAAATAAAATTCTTATAAGTAATTGATTTACGGTATTGTCCCGTCTCATTACTCTATGTGGCTTTCATCTCCTTGGTTTGGCGGCTCTGCGACTCCGAATGATTAACTGGTCTCTGGCCCTTTAACACGGGCCGATTATTAGGAACACGTGTTCTCCAGTACATCACCCCAATACATTCACCATTAAATCGGTTATTTACTGTAAAAAATGGCACTATTTTAATGCGATTGGCAAAAATAGCACCATTTTTACCACAAATTCACAGTAAAAAATGGCATTATTTTACAGTGATTTTAACATGACAGCAAATGTGGCTAAAATAGTGTCATTTTAAACTGTGAATAAACCGTCAAAATGGCGCAATTTTACAGCGATTAGCACAAATGTTACTAAAGTAAAAATGGTGCTAATTTTCCAAAATTGCGATAATCACGATAAAATAGCCAGCCCAAAAAAAAACAAAACAAATTTGGTGTCTAGCCTCTCAGCAGACTGTACTCTCCCTGCGAGCACCAGGCCAATGGCTCCCGTCCATCAAGTAAAGGAGAAAAAAGTGAGATGTGTGAAGAAGTGTAAGGCCCCATTCACACGTCCGTGTCAGTTTTGACTGTCAGGAAATCCTGATCATGAGGCCTCAAGTGAAGTGGCATCAGCAAAGTATCAGGATTTCCTGACAGTAATCCGTTTTTACCTTCAGGAAACCATCAGGAAATGCCTTCAGGATTTCCTGATCAGAAAAAGTGTTTTTCATATGGTCTAGGATGCCAACATACATCCTAAGTACCCACATAGCCCATAGTGTACGTGGCCATCATCTCCCCCTCGTGTGCTGTGCGACCTTCCCCCGCTTGTGTACCGTGCCACAGTGCCCCCGCATGCCATGTGTCATCCTCTAATCTGTTGCAGAACTACAAACTTCATTATCTTCATTACTGGATGGTCACAGCTTGCAGAACTACAACTCCCATCATGATCTGTCAGCAGGGCATGATGAGAGCAGTAGTTCTGCAACCTGAATGGTCGCAGATGGCAAAAGTACAACTCCCATCATACCCTGCTGACAGGTCATGATGGGAGTTGTAGTTCTGCAACCTGGATGGCCATGGGTAGCTAAAGTAAAACTCCCTTCATGACCTGTTAGCAGGACATGGTGGGAGTTTTAGTTCTAGGGTAAGGGTGATCTCACCTGTCCTGGTTCCTGGTCTTCTTATCCAGTGCCACAGATCCGTTCACCATTGCTAGATGCGTCTGGTGCGCTGGGTGCCAGCAGGAGGTGAGTTCCAGGGGGATATAGGGGTGGCGGGGCCCGATGCGTTCCGGGGGGGGGAGGGGGAGGGGGGGGGGCAGTGATGTCCGCTGGGGGGGAGGGGCCGGCGTTCGAGGGCTATGGACGCTGAAGTCCAGGGAAAAAGGTGGGATTCGGCGATCACTTAAGATTTATGCAAAACAATAAATAGTGGGTCAAAGTTAGGGGTCATGTTGATCGACCACCTGGTGGCTTTTCTCAACCACTTGACAGCGCTCTTCAACCACCTGCTAACGGTGGCATTCCTTCACTGCCTGGTACTTCTCCTCAATCAATTGTCAGAGGTTGCGCTTGTTAACCACCTGGTGGCTTTTCTCAACCACTTGATGGTGGCACTCAACCACCTGATGGTGCCCTAGCAGTGGTGTTCCTCAACCACCTGCCGGTGCTCCTCAACCAATTGGCAGTGGTAGTGCTAATCAACCACCCTATACACTTAGCTACAGGAAGACTGCACAACCACCAGGGTGCTGCCTAGGGCATACTTAATGTACAACCACAACTACAAAACCCAGAAAAGGAGTAAGCCCATAAGAATGCAGGCGCACACCCGGATAGTAGAAAAATGAACAAATCTTTATTAGAAATACATGATCAATTATTACACAACAGCAATTAGACTAGGATCCCTATACATGATTAAAAACAATTAAAATCAAAACCAACATGGGAGAACCAGATAATATAAGAAAACCCCCAGGTCTACAACTCAAATGTATACAACAGACTTCCCTGATAAATAGACACCCATATACACAAAATAATGCCAATAAATATAAAGTGCTGTGTCTGAAAGTGCTAGTCAAAAAATATTTTACTACAATATACAAAAGCACAGATCCAAATACTACATGGTGTGAGAAACCAGATACACAAAATAAAATTTATGAACTATATAATCAAATAAGTCATATCACCATGTGCATGGGAAGCGGGAGAAAATTGGGATGACCCATGATGCCCTACGCGTTACGTCCACCAGGAACTTCATCAGAACGCATTGGGTCACCCCAATGCGTTCCTCAGCCACCTGGCAGTGCTCCTTAACCATCTGGTGGTGCTTCTCAACCAATTGGCAACACTTGTCGACCACCCGGTGGCTTTTTTCAACCACTTGGTGGCACTCTTCAACCCCCTGGCAACGGTAGTGCTAATCAACCACCCGTCGGAGTTCCTCAACCATCTTGCAGTGCTCCTTAACCATCTGCTGGCAATGCTCAACCACCTGTCAGCAGAGTTTAACTACCTAGGGGCACTCCTCAACCACTTGATGACAGCATTCAACCACTTAGCAGCACTGCTTAACCACCTGATGGCGCTCTTCAACTACCTGGCAGCAATGGTGTTCCTTCACCACCTTGCAGTGCTCCTCAACTAATTGGCAGCGGTTGTCGACCACCTGGTGGCTTTCTCATCCACTTGATAGCGGCACTCAACCAGCTGGGGGTGCTCCTTAACCAACTGGCAGCGGCAGTGCTAATTAACCACCCAGCGGGGTTTCTTTACCATCTGACGTTGCTCCTCAACTATCTGCTGGCAATCCTCAACCACCTGGCGGGGCTCGTCAACCACCTGTCAGCAGTGTTCAAACACCTGTCGGCGCTCCTCAATCACTTGACGGCAGTATTCAACCACTTGGCGGCACTCTTCAACCACCTGGAAGCGGTGGTGTTCCTCAAGCACCTGGCATTGCTCCTCAACCAATTGGCAGCAGTTGTCGACCACCTGGTGGCTTTTCTCAACCACTTGACAGCGGCACTCAACCACCTGGAGGCACTCCTCAACCATGTGACTGTGCTGTTCCAATACCTGTCAGCAGTGATTACGCGTGTCAGTAACCTGGTGGCTTTTCTCATGCACTTGAGCGGTACTCAACCACCTAGAGGCACTCCTTTAACCACCTGAAAGCATTCCTCCACCATCTGGCGGTGCTCCTCAACCACCTGCTGGCAATCTTCAACCACTTGGCAGGGCTCCTCAACCACCTGTCAGCAGTGTTCAACCAACTGGCGGCACCCCCTAACCACCAGGCACAGTTCCTAAACACTTGGCGGCGTCACTTCTCAGCCATCCAGCAGTGACAGAGCTCCTCAAACCTCTAGTGGTGGCACTCCTCAGCCAACTGGTGGCGATGCTCTTCAACCACCTGGTCGCTCTCCTCACCCACCTGGTGGTGATGGTAAACAACCTGGTGTTGACACTTCAATAGCTTCAGTGACCTACCAGTTGACCAAAGCCCAGTCAAAGATGGGAACAGTGGTCCAGTGTTTGGTGTGGGCCACAGTTTTTGTCATCTATATAACCATCATGGCGCTGTTTATGTAAGTCTAATAAACATTTATTACAAACTGTTGTACTGTTTGTGCATTCTGCTATTCAGAGTGATATTCAGAGGTCAGACAGGTCAGTGGTGACATCAGAGGAGAGAGCCGGATAATGTAGCTTTTAATTAACTCTTTGTTGTCCTGTTTTGGTGTTTTATTGCCATCTCTCCACAGGAGAACAATGAAGACAGAGGGAAAAGCTTCAAATTGCTTTTTCATGATAAAAAATTATTTTTCGGCTAATAAACCCAATTACAAAGTTTCTTAAAATTGCCTGGACTATTGATTTCTGCAAAAAAAAAAAAAAAAATTCACAACAGTGACTCTAAGATTTGTTTAATAAAAACAGGTTAAGGCCATGTTCACATGGCGTAAGACACTGGCCGTTTTGTGGCCGGTGTCAGAGAAGATCAACCCTGCCAGTACTGCAGTAGCGGCCAGATGATCTTCACATCTGCCGAGTTCGGATGTGGGCGCACAAATTCCACGCTGCACACAAAGCATGCGTCCGGAGCCGCACTCTCCATTGTATAAACTGACAGGTTCTCTGCGGCCGCAGAAAACTGACATGTTAGTTTTTTTGCGGGGCCACTAACTGACACTTTGGCTGAGTTTCCTTCTAGCAGCAGCAAAATGTAAGTACAGTATTTATCACCGCCATTGTTGAAAATCGGCAACAACGGCCGTGATTAATACTGAACTTTTGTTGTGTAAACATAGCCGAAGGCTATATTCACACAACAGATCCACGGCGGATTTCACAGCGAAATCCGCTGTGGATCCATTGCCTTGTATTTTCTATGAGAGTACATACTCGCAGCGGGATGTCACCATGTAAGTATGTAAGTTAACCCCCCACCGGCCGGAGCATACTGTACCTGCTCCGTGCTCAGGCTTGCTTCGGGGGTTCCCGGCTGGATGTCCCGCTCAGCCGATCAGTGCACTGCAGAACGTTCAGACGCCGGGAGCCCCCGAAGCAAGCCAGAGCATGGAGCAGGTAATGTATGCTCAGGCCGGCGGGGGGTTAACTTACATACTTGCAGAGTAGATGGCCATCATTTAATGCCAAATAATTGCTGTTATTTTAAAACAACGTCCTTTTGTTTTGAAATGATGGTCTTTATTTGCCATTAAATGACGGCCATCTACTCACAGTATGTGCGGGAACACAGGCTACAGACTATGTTACGTTACTAACTTTTTAGTTTCGTTTTTAGCACAGTGATGCTGCTGCCAATTTTTTTCTCTTCTTTAGAAATCTTGTCTCCTCCCTTTTGTTACTTCCTTATATTTCCCAACAAATAATTTATGTATTTAAATAATTGATGTATTTATTAGATTTCATTCTTTTTTTTTCAGGTGCAGCTGCGTTGAGGTTTTCACAGAACCTCCACTGCTTTATGTGAATATACCCTAGCCAGGGCAGCTTTTGGCTTATATATTGATTTGTTTTTAGAGATGCTTTACCAGTGTAAGGCCACAAGATGCCACCACTGAGCACTAACTTATCTTTTTCCAGCACATTGAAAGTAATAGGGGTTAATGTACTGTTGATGTTATATGTTTTATATGTGCAAGAGTGTGATTGACTATAGTTCCCATTGACTATAGTTCCCATTGCCTGACCTATCAGGGATTATAGAAAGTTCCCACCAATGGGGCGTTAAGTCACCTCACAGTTCCTCCATCAATGTGAGATTATCTCGCCTGTAACCCTATACAGGAAATCTAGTCAAGCCTCGTCAGATTACTTAGTTGGAGGAGTAGTGTGCATCCTGTTAGTGTTCCTGAAGAGAGGGTTGCCCCAAGGCCTGCTCCTGCTAGACTTATTCTTTTCTTACACGTTCCAGCCCACCAAGTGATGGCCTGTTAAAACCCTAAGATGGTCAACTACCATCCACAGTACCACATCAGTCTACTACTGGGGTGACCATGTTCTACAAATTATTTTTCATCAGTAAGTCCTTAAGCTGACAGGACTATCGCCAGTGGTGGCAAAGAGCGGATTAAGCAGACGTACCCCACTGAACCTTTGCTCATCCTCCTCTGGTAATCGTGAGGGATTAGCTACACCCAGTAGTTCAAGCCCAGGGCCCATGTTCCTGGATCTGGCACTCCATTTTTTCCCCAGTATGAGGCCCTATCCACTAACCCATGAGTATGTGTTTATTCTACCAAGTCTCAAGTATAAAGGTCACCCTGAGAGTTCTGCACTGCCTAGACAGGTGTCTCTGGAAGCCCCCCCATCAGCTCTACAAAGTCTTCTAACTAAAGACCCACTAAAGAGACTGGCAATAGTTTAGACTAGTATTGGGACAAAGTATTCTTAAGGGAACAAAAGCTATCACATTCAAGCGAAACCTGTTGACTGTAAACTTGTCCAAAATATTAAGCTGTACTGTCTCTTTAAGAAACATTTTCCAGTAAAGCATTCAGGTGGTTAGGTTTATCCTGGACTTTTTTTTTTAAAGCTCAAAAAGGACAAAGTCATTAGAAAGGAAGACAAGGCATTTTATTGGCAAAACTAAAAGTGTTACATTTTATACGGATAAAACACAGAATCTAGTGGCTTATTGTGCAGTCAGCTCCTCATTGTAAAATCCACATTATTACACAAGGCTCAAAAACGGCAACTATACAGGAATCTAAAATGTCGCTTGCAGATATTCAGGTTAAATGGTGTTGTCAGTATAAGACAATCATGGCGGCTTTCTTCTAAAAAACAGCTCCACACCTGTCTGCAGGTTGCATGTGGTACTGCACCTTAGTCCCATTCGCTTCAATGGAGCAGAGATGCAATCCCAGACAACCCATAGACAGGTTTGGTGGCATTTCAGGAGGAAATCAGCTGTATTGTTCTGATCCTGAATAACACCTTTAAGAGATTTTGTTACTACAATCACCTGGATAACTGCAAAGCTGAAGATTGATAAAAAGGGAGTAATAGAAAAAAAAAAAAAAAAAAAAAGTGTACTGTCTTGTATAGTGGGTCTCATGCATATAGACGAGGACAGATCGCCTGCTGATCTGCTGCGACAATCTGGTTTGTTGCTCAATGTTCAGATTTAGACTCACAGGCAGAATCTTCATAAAAACAGTGCAAAAAGAAAAAAAAAAATTTTAAAAAACCTTTTCAGCAGCAACTTATGTATTTCCTAAACATACATCATGGGCTTCCCGAATCACCTCTGAAGAAACAAACCTGGCTGTCCATAGTAACCTGCCTGTAGACGAGTAGCGAGTGATTGAGGGAACGCACCCTTATTGCCGTCAGTCGCGACATGGTGATCGGATCCTGACAACTCCCAACTCCGAGCATCCAGTCACGGCCGCGTTCTCTTTAAAAAACATTCCGTAAAACAATGTGATAGTCGATTAAAAAAAAAAAAAAAAAAATCCAATTTGTTGCTAAAAGTTTCTGTTCAGAGAAGCCTTGTAGGTTGGACATTATTTTGGAATTCCTGCAACAATTTCAGACTCGATGCCGCAGTGATCCTCACCACGAAGGATCTTGAAGAAACCTGTGAGGGAACAAAAGAAAAAATTATGGGAGTGTCACAACTTCCTGTATACCACCCTAATAGGGTCACCTTTAAGACTATATGTGCCTTAGGCTGGGTTCACAAAATAAAACCTAAAATAAAACCAAACTGGTCCCAGCAAGTACCAGAGTAGAGTTGTAATTTACTTCTATTAAAAAATATCAATTCTTCTAGTACTTATAAGCAGCTGTATGTTCTGCAGGAAGTGGTGGTGTATTCTTTCCAGTCTGACAGTGTTCTCTGCTGCCACCTCTGTCCATGTCAGGAACTGTCCAGAGCAGCAAATCCCCATAGAAAACTCCTCCTGCTTTCCAGACTGGAAAGAATACACCTCTTCCTGCAGAACATATAGCAGCTGATAAAAAAAAAAATCTCAAGTCTTCCAGTACTTAAGTAGAAATAAATTACAAATCTCTGGCACCAGTTGATTTAAAAAAAAAAAAAAAAAAGGTAAACCCCTTTAATGGGGGAAAACCCCCCCAAAAAAAACGCATGCATCCGTTTGAAACAGTTTTTCCATTGACTTCCATTATAAAAAAAAAATAAAAAAAAACAAAAAACATTTGTTTACACTAAAAAGAGGGTGCGTTTTGATCCTTTTTTATATTATGAAAGTGGATAATAGAACAGATACAAGCTGATGCACACAAGTGCATGCTTTTTTCCCCATCTGATAACCGGACATCAAAAATGCAATGTGAACCCAGCCTTAGAGTCTAATGCCAGGCCCACACATCTCATCCTCTATCTGGTAACCCATCCCATCATTGGTCCTTCATGTGGAGGACAAACTGGGGACCTGTAAATAATGCCCACACCCCCACACACTTCCACGCAGCTGCCCCCCCATTTACAACAGCACCACAGTGTACGGCCCTAATCAATAGAGAGTGATAAGAGCTTCTGTAAAGGTCTGTGGAGACTCCTATAAGCAACATGGACGTACCCTTATCACCCCAGTCAGTATTCCAGGAGTTGGCACAGAGCCAGTATGGCGTTCCATCCTCCACACCCCATCCCAGGATCTTAATAGCATGACCTCCGATCTCCTCCCCGGTGACGTGTTTGTACACTCCTATGGAAAGAAACAAGGTAAAGAGTTTGTGAAGACATGAAGGGTCATAGGTTTAAGATTTGAAAATATATGTTGCAATGAAGTATAGTTGGTGCATAATGAATATTTATGAGGCGGCGTGTTACAGGAGCCGGCAGTCAGGCGATGCACTGAGGGGACCTACAAGCCCACCCAGTGCACAGAACCATCTCATTTACAGTCTACTCAGCTCTCTGCGGTAGCAGATTACACAACAGCTCAGCCTACCCCTCTTTAAAATGACCCCAGCAAAGGTCAGAGCACAGCTCAGCCTTAACTGTTCGGGAGCCTAAGGGCCCTATTCCACCGGACGATCATCAATCAGATTATCGTTAAATCGTTCGAATCTAAACGATAATCGTTCGGTTGAAATGCAGTTAACGATTAACGACCGAACGAGAAATCGTTGATCGCTATATAAGACCTGGACCTATTTTTATCTTTGCTCGTTCGCAAATCGTTCGCATTGAATGAGACATCAATCGGTCGTTCGCAATAGATGCGAACGCATTAGTGAATAAATAGCGAAGAAAAAAACCATCGCAATTCCGATCATAAGTAACGATTATCGTTCCATGGAAATGAGTGAACGTTTTAGGTCTTTTACAATAGTGGTCGTTTGAGATAGTTAATGATTATGCAAACTATAATCGTCCGGTGGAATAGGGCCCTTAGGGTCCTATTCCACGGGCCGAGGAGGGCCCGATCAACAATGTAAACGAGCGCCGATCTGCTAGATCACCGCTCGTTTACTGGGCCTATTCTACGGCCTAATGATCGTTGAGCGAGGGCTGCAGGGACATAGTTACCGATGTCCTTGCAGCATACATTACCTGCAGGGCTTCTTCGCTCTGTCTTCCTCCCCGGGTCCCGCGCGCTCTAGCTTCAGAATGGCCTGTCAGCTGACAGGCCACTCAGCCAATCACAGGCCGCGGTGGTTCCGGCCTGTGATTGGCTGAGCACTCCGTCAGCTGACAGGCCATTCTGAAGCTAAAGCGTGCGGGACCCAGGGAGAAAGAAAGAGCGAAGAAGCCCTGCAGGTAATGTATGATGCTGCTGCTTGTCAAATAGTCGCCCGCCGCGCACCGCTATTCCACCGTAGCAATGCGCGGTGGGGGAACAATGATTTTAGGTCTGGCCCTAAATGAACGATCAGCCGATGACCCGATCGGCTGATCGTTCTCTCTATTCCACCGAGCGATAATCGGCTGAATTGGGCCGATTATCGTTCCTGTGGATTAGGGCCCTAAAGCTATTCCACAATCATCAGAAACCCACCTGACTTATATGTAGGGAAGTCCTCATAGACAGTAAAAGCCCCCTCTACTGGGCCATTCTTGTAGATCTCCTCCATGATCTCCTGTTGGCTGCTTGGGACACCATATGATTTAGAACCTAAGGATCAAAGAGAGAATTATTAAAAATTAGAGGTACAAGTCCTTCATGGAAGAGGAAATTCTATTTGAAGAGTCTGGAATCTTTCTTTCCCCTGGGCTATCAAAGTAAAAGCCGCCGTCAGAATAAGAACATGGCTGCTTACACCAGTGACAAGTTGTGTGCAGTGTTGGGTCCTTTTACACAGATTTAGCTTACAGATTTTTGAAGCCAAAGCCAGGAACAGACTATAAACAGAACAGGACATAAAGAAAGACTGATTTCTCCATTTTTCAAATCAATATCAGTCAGATATCTGTAAGTAAAAAGACCCTTACAGATTCACTTCAATGCAGGTGAGCCAACTAACCTATGGACCGGTGTAATTCAGTTTCTGGAAGATGGCAGCCATGTCCTTTTAATACTGGATAGCCATTATAGGACTGTTGCAGAGACAAGAGAATTCTACTGTTCGTATAGCCACTGGTAAGACTGGGAACATAATGACCAACTCAACGCTAGGGCTAGAGGGGGACTTGTTACCCAACACCAGTCGTGGCCAAACGCAAAAGCTGCACTCCATGATTGTTGAAGATGGTGAATGGGCCAAGAAAGTGACCAGTTGGGTTGGATCACGACTCCATTGACAGACCTTCGGCAGTACATTTACTGCAATGCGACATGGCGACCTATCAACGTGTGTCAAAACGGTTTTGTATCCGTAGCCTAAGGATTCACCACAATACCCAAAGGGATTGGAAGAGTACACTCACCAAAGTGCTTGTCCGAGCTGTAGTCTGGACCATAGCCATTCTCGCATTTCTTTACACATCGTGGAGTGTCACCTTCTTCTCCTTTACATGATGGACGGGAGCCATTGACATGGTGCTCACAGGGTGGGATGGAGTATGGTCTGCAGCCTACACAACAGAAAGATTTACATTACACCAAGACTGAGTTTAAAGGGGGTTGTCAAGATCAGTAACCCCAAAGTGGACCAGCCAACTGGAATGGTGTTCTAGGTCTCCAATTGGAATAGAAAAGCAGTCTAAAGTGAGCAGTCCTCCTCCATTTATTGACTATGGGAGCTGCTGTACTCATTGACCACCACTTCATTCTGATAGGACACTCAGAACCTCAACCTTGAGACTGTGGGCGTCCACCACAGTCCGAGCTCTCCCTTGAAGTCCTGTGATCATAGACTTATCTTCTAGATTAGGAATAGGGGATGTGATATTTCCAAGACAACCCCTTCAAGCAAAAAAAAAAAAAAAAAAACCATCCCGTCAGACTCAACCACTCAAACCCATGAGCTACTTACCAATATGAGAGTCATACAGGCCCCCAGACACAAGACCCTTTTCGGTCCAGAATTCCCAAGCACCAGATGGGTATCCTCCATTACATCTAAAAAAGTTAAAATTTTGGGGGTTAAGTGCAACCATGGTACCAGATCTCAGCTAAGACTTCCTACCCATATTAACCAGCAGCCTAAAAACTAAGTCCCCATAGATTACTTCTGATCCTTCCTACCAAAATGCAAACCAAAGTAGGCCTTGGTGTTGTAGGTCTGCTCACCCCATTCCACACTCCGATCCACAACAAGAGAGAAGATCCTCTGCAGACACCTCCACATTCAGCTTCCCATTAGAGTGCACACAGACACGGTCAGAAATGGCCTCCACTGCTCCGAATGCCTACAAGACAACAAAGTTGGTCAGAGTCACCGAGAGGAGACATCTGAAAGTAGACGTGAAAGTTACTTCTCACTTACCCAGCAGGAGCCACAGGAACCTTGGTCTCTAATCTCCTTGATTGTAGGACAGTTTGGCCAATTCTCCCGGGAGTCAAAGTTTTCCGGCAGCTTCATTTTTTCAGAAAATGAGTACCTATAAGATAAAGATATAGCGGTGTAACTGGTATATAAACTAATGCACTAGGCGTGATATAATGTCCATGATTATCATCTGGTAAAAAAAAACAGTGGAGGGATAGGTCAAGTGAGTTTCTGCTGAAGCTTTTGTCTACCATGGAGAGAAAACTGCTGGGAAGTGAGATATAAGAGCAGCAGCAACACTACCAAAAGTTATAAAACTAAATGCTCCTCCCATTAATGACATCACACGGCCAATCACAGCTTGGCCCATATGGCCCTGCCTAAAGCCCCCCATCCCCAACAATCAATGCCCAAAGCAGCTAGCCACAGCAAGAAGCAGTCATGGGGCATAAAACAGAACATGCCCAAACCAACAATTTGCTGATAAGACATCTTTTTTGTGGACACCTCTCTTACCAAACCTCTCAGTAAAAGCCATATTAACTGGTGGGTGTCAAGGCAGTTTCACCTCTCTGCTGACTACTTTTGTGACTGCCCAGAACACCCTTCATCAGTCTTACTGGTATTGATCTTTTCACCTCACTTCAAGTTTAGAAGAACGCACTACCCGTACAGGAACTTGTAATAGAGGTTTATTGCAACTACATAGAATGCCATGATTCTGCATGACCGTCCACACCATGGGCGTTTCCTTTACCCCAGTGATACTAGGTCTTTGACATCAACTGCCTCTTCGGTGAGGCCCACAGTCTTGGTCAAACACTGGGTCACTGTTGCCATCCTTGGCTGGCCTTTGGTCAGCAGTTCTCGGAAGCTGGTGTTCACAGCCAGGTCACTGATGCTGAAAGGTCTCGGTGGGAGGGCCCAGGCCGTTAATCATGGGGGTCATTGATGCTTCTGTAGACAGCAGAGTGGCAGAGGATCTGTCCACCACAGGACGAGAAATGGTGGGTGAGGAGGTGAAGCATGCAGTCATTGCGAGAATCACCAAATAGATAGTGGTTTGGGGTTTATACCTTTTATAGCTCATGATGAAGTATATTACAGAGCACAACAATCACTGCTATAATTCTTTGAGTCCATTGGGGTGTATAGTTAACAGTATCAGTCACACATTGAAGATCAGATATGTCACATACCCACTGTGGTAGAAAATTCAGTCCTACAATCCATCACATGAATACACTCATTTTGTTGGCCCATTGCCGTGGCGGGGTGGGGTTGCGCCAGGCTTTCATCGGCATGATCAGACATTCTGTTCAGCACTAACCCTTCAGCACAGTGTAATAAGATCTGGTGATGGTAGCACTCTACAACCACATGGTGCTCAACTTCAAAGGCTCCAGCAACCTACCAGTTGACCAAATCCAAACCAAGCATGGCACCAGTGATCCGTGTTAGATGACTAAGACTCTGGTTCACACCGAAGATGTTGATGCCAAAGACCCAGTATCACTAGGGTAAATGACACCCCATGGTGTGGACATCATGGCACTGTTTACGCAAGTATAAAAGTGTTGTATGTTCTTCTGGGTCTGGTCACATCTGGGTCATTGCACAAGCAGTGTACAGATGTGGGGACATGGGGTGACGCAGCTACTTCACACCAATAGCTTGTGAAACAGCGTACCGGACCACAATGAGTTGTAACATGGCACCGGCCCCACCCGACAATTCAAGGATTTTTGGATACTGTAATATATGTACCCCAACCCCCGTTGCTCAGGCTTACCACTCTTTACTGTCCACAGCCTCAATTTTGCAGGTATCAATCTTTTCCCATTATATTAATGACTGTCAGTAGGTTTATGCTGTTCTATCTAGTGACAGAAGGTGAACAAAATAATGACATTGTTCTGTGCTGAGGTTTCAAGGATATCATCGTGAATAGGGAGGACTGCGCAATGCGCACTCACCTTCTCCATTTTGTGTGTGCGCGCTCTGTAATCCTGAGTATTCATGAGCACCAGTTCACTTTGCCCATTGGCTGCTAATTGGCATACTGTGTATAGGTAGACAGCTGTCAATCAGCAGCTGAAGGGCACGGGTGGGGGCGTCATGGTATGAAGCCCATTCTCCCACATATTAGGAGAACGGCTAAACAGAATGTAGTCAGTAATACAGTGCTCTGTTAAGCATTTCTGTCACTAGTTCATTCTACCTAGTGATAGATTGCCTTGAAAGTTAAAGTGAATGTACCATCAGGCCTGGGCTGAAGCACTGGAGGCGGGCTGACCCACCCCCAGTGGGAGGAAACCCCCGCCCCGTATTACACTGCTCCATTGATTCTAATGGAGCAGTGTCATTCAGGGGCGGGGGTTTCCGCCCACTGGGGGTGGGTCAACCCGCTTCCAGTGCTTCAGCCCAGGCCTGATGGTACATTCACTTTAAGAATGCACAACCAGTGCAACTACTATAATGTTTACAGCAACTACATGAAGAATACCATGATGGTACAAGACCGTCCACAGCACAAGGGATTTCTTGGACATCGCTTCTCAACAGACCATTGGCACCAAAAATATAACAGTTTCCTAATATATTACAGACAGGAACATCTTTTCAGTGTTTAGCACTGTGGGAGCAGCATTATGCCAACTGGTTTTACAACATGTCCCAATAGCTTTAGGCACTTGGTGGGACAGGGAGTAGTAGTTTTGCAGCAGCTATGAAGGTCGGAGACCGCTGCATTACACAACCTCAGTCCACTAGCAATGCTAAAGAACTGAAGCAGAATTCTGAATGTAGGTTGGGATGTACATAGAGGAGATGACAATACTAAAGCTGTACTGCGTGATCCGGATCCTACCTGATCGGCAGCCTTTGTCCTTTGAGCTTTGTGCCGCAGAGTCTCTTTACGTAACTGAGGTCTGCATTTGGAAAATTCTGTCCAGCCTAGGAGAAAAAGCAGCTGAGGGTGAGGACTTCAGAAATCATGTACTGTGCCATACATCAGCTGCAATACATAACACTAATATATTCACCCACCGCAACTTTCAAAGGTAGTTTTTCCTTTGGACTGATAAAGTGTTACTGGCGTTATTTTTTTTTGCAGAAATCAATAGTACAGGCGATTTTAAGAAACTTTGTAATTGGGTTTATTAGCCGAAAAATGCATTTTTATCATGAAAAAGCAGTTTGAAGCTCTCCCCCTGTGTTCGTGGTTTTCTTATGGAGAGGGGAGGGGTGGAGGGAGATGAGGCACCAAAACAGGACAACAAAGTTAGTTTACAACAGGAATCATTACCGAGGGTTCGGGTTCATGCGAACCCGAACTGAACTCTGTTCGGACCATCCCTAATGCTGCTCTTAAGCCCAAAAACATAGTTTAATCATCCCCCGCACTGTACACCCGTTACGTAGACGTTGGGGCGGAGTTTTGATTTGAACTAGTCACGGCTGGTGGGAAATCTTCTATAATCATGCCTGCAGCATCAGCAAGGAGCCGCCCCACATCTTCCATGTCAGGAACTGTCCAGAGCAGGAGAAGTTTTCTATGGGGATTTGTTACTGCTCTGGACAGTTCCTGACATGGACCGAGGTGGCAGCAGAGGGCACTGTCAGACTGGAAAGAATACACCACTTCCTGCAAGACATTCAGCAGCTGAGAAGTACTGGAAGACTGGAGATTTGTTTAATAGAAGTAAATTACAAAACCAACTGATTTGAAAGAAAAAAAAAAATAGGGGTTAACTACCCCTTTAATGTGATCAAAGTTTTGCATTCTATCACTTATACAGTAAAGAAAGTATCACCCTCATGGATAGGAGAACACAGTCCTCCCCCCTGCAGAGACCCTCGCTCACCTTCCAGGTAGTATTTAACTTGTTGATATAATTCACCACCTCACCGGACAGAGGCTTGAATAAAGGGACATTACGGGAGCTGGCGAAGGAGGCCAGAACACAGAGGAGGGCCAGTGACCACCACATTGTTGCAGGATTTCGCCCTGTGGAGACGAAACGTAACAAAGTTACTCACTTCATATGTCACACATACAGCTCCCCCCAGAGTTATATTAGTTATACCTGGACAACCCACTACCAGATATCCTATTCATGTATGTCAGGGGTGCATAACCAGCCCTCCAGCTGTTACAAAACTACAATTACCATCATGCCTGGACAGACAATGTGTTTCCAGGCATGATGGGAATTGTAGCTTTTCATCAACTGGAGGGCCGCTGGTTGTGTACATTTAGGCTAGGTTCACACTGCGTTTTTGAAAAAAAAACTGATGGAAGCACACAAATGCATCTGGTTTTTTTTCGTTTTTCCATCGACCCATTGTAAAAAAAAAAAAAAAAAAAGGATCAAAATGGATCTGTTTTTTTTAACGGACACAAAAGTAGTGTCAGCTACGTTTTTTTGTCAGTCAAAAGACACAGATCAGTTTGGATCTGTTTTTTTACAATGAAAGTCAACGGAAAAACGGATGCACACAAATGCATCTATTTTTTGCAAAAAAAAAAAAAAAAAAAACGGGGATTGCAAAAAACACAGTGTGAACCTAGCCTTAGCCTCAGTTTCCCCTAGCAACCAGATTCCACATTTCATTTTCCAAAGAGCCTGTGAGGAATGAAAGGTGGAATCTGATTGGTTGCTAGGGGCAACTGAGCCAGTCTCACTTTACACCTTTACACCATGTTTGATAAGTCTCCCCCTTTATTTCCATACGTTTCAACCAAGTCAATGATGCATGGTGTCTATACCCCCCTTTAAGTAGGTTATATAGCAAATATGCTGGTCTACACAATGGAACGGGCACTACAGTACACAGAGAACCAAAAGCCAGGAACTATGGGAATTTTTGATGGGGATTTTGCTTATTAATGTATTTAAAGACTTCAGCTCATTTCCTGGTATAGAACAAGTGTCACATGCCAAGGAGGTGGTTTTTCTGGATTTACCATCAGTACAAGTTCTAGAATAGGTCAGTGACTATACCAGGACACAACCACACCCAGAGAGGCCTCTGGCGGTAATAGAAGCCACTGTCACTGGTATTAGGAGAATCCCAGTATAACCTCACTATGGACCCTCTAGTCTATAAAGCGTTTCCCCTACTCCCGACCTCCCTCTATAAGCCACAGCCGCTCCCCATTCTGGTAGACTAGGGCCACTGCTTTATTGCATGGACAACCTTTATTTTGCTGGCTGCTGTGTAATGATACATTTCTTCCCCTGCAGCGGCACCACTGTCTGGCTAGCTGCAGCATTTATCTGGCTACCTGCGTGATCTGCAAGCCAAAGAATTCAAAGGCCTCTGATGAGACAGCCCATATCTGGGGACTATATTCTGTATGTGACCTGGCTAGGCTAGGAACTATATAAAAATGTACTCACCTACCTACCAATCATTGCTTATATGGATAAATACTACTACAATTTACTATACTCACCCTACCCTGATCACCCTCCCACCAGCTGACTGCCTGCTGCTCAGCCAATCATTACTTCTATGGAGAAATACTACAATATACTATGTATTGGCATATGTGAAATCAAAGATTTAGTGCACAGTTATTGGCCCAACACATTTTACCTGCTAAGCCAATCTTTAGCAGCTTCAATTCACATTCCAAATGGCTGCTACTGTTAGACAGCCATTAGTATACGGAGACACATGGTACCTTGCATACATACGTCTGTGCTTCCATAACAATACATATGCTTTTATTCTCCATTCTCTTTTATTCCTCACTCCCCCTCCCATCCCTGACCCTTCATTCACAGTTTGATGCAAGCTGTGCCCATAACAGGGTCAGGGATGGGAGGGGGGGGGGGGGGATGTTACAACTTGCAGCACATAAGGAGCTCGGGAACGCCTCAGACTTTTTGCACAGACTTCTGGAACCACAGATGTATGTATGTATTATGTAAGCTGCCATGTGTCTCCCTGTACTTATAGCCATCTAACAGTAGCAGCAGTTTGTAAATGGAACTGCAGCTCTGACATTTTCCCTGTAAATCTATTGTACAGGTCATAGATGTAGTGTGTCAGGTAGGTAGTGTGTGAGGCAGTAATACTAGGTGTCATTTGGCTACACTGTTTCATTGAAGTTCCTCGATGGCTTCAAACCAATCATAATGAGCATTAGAGAACCCGTCTGTGTGAATCCCCTTGAATTAGACAAATCTGAAACATTAACAGGCCTTTTGTAATGCAAATAGTTTTTTTTAAAATCCCAAATAGGTAATATGGCTTCCAGCTGTCAGACCGCATGACCATGTCACCATTGGAGGAGGGGGGTACAGATATCCCCTTTAGGTTTTAAGGCTAGGGGTTGTCCAGCGAAAATCGAATTATAGATTTGTAATTTACTTCTATTAAAAAATCTCAAGTCCTCCCATACTTATTAGCTGCTGTATGTCCTGCAGGAAATGTTTTATTTTCAGTCTGACACAGTGCTCTTTGCTGACATCTCTCGCCGAGGCTCAGTCTCAGTTTTCTATGAATCCCCATAGAAAACCTCTCCTGCTCTGGACAGTTCCTGTCTCGGCCAGAGATGTCAGCAAAGAGCACTGTGTCAGACTGAAAATAAAACATTTCCTGCAGGACATACAGCAGCTAATAAGGGAAGACTGGAGATTTTTTAATAGAAGTAAATTACAAATCTATATGTCTGACATCAGTTGATTTGAAAGATTTTCACTGGACAATCCCTTTAACAGTCTGTATTTACTGTAAGTTCATGTTACAAGATAACACACAGAGCGGCTCATGCGCAGCCAAGTGTCATACTCCGGACCCGCGTCTGTTGTCTAAACAGTAATAGGAGATTGCATCTTACCACTTCTCTCACTATCATACTATATAGCCCTCCAGCTGTTGCAATACTATTAGGCTGTCCAGGCCTGATGGGAATTACAGTGTTGCAACAACTGGACACGTGTAGGTGTTTATCCCATTTTGGTAACTGTCCGTGCACATTCAGACTACATGCCCCCGTCTCCTGCTCACAGGCCTATAGCAGAGACCAGGATGGGAAAGGAAACGATTCTATTATATCAGGGAACTGCTAATAATACAAGACCTATATACAACAAGGGTCTTAGATCTACGGGAAATCCAAGGGATCATGCCACCAGTTACTCAGTCACATGGCAGCTCAAGCTTACTAACCAGGCAGCATCATGTCAGCAAGAGACCAAGAGGCTGTAACACCAAACACTCACTAACCACAACAGACCACCATAGACCACCATAGAGAGCCATAAGGCCGCCCAAGAGACACGCTGATACACGAAGGTTTACACTAACCGTTTGCCTGTTGCGAAATACAGGAACCTCTGACATTTACTAGAAAAGGATATAGTTTTAAAGGGGGTCTCTAGGACTAGAAGAACATTGCTTCTTCCAAAAACTGCACCACGCTTTATTACAAGCAAATCTCTCAAAACCAGATTAAAGGGGGTAGTTCACAATTTTTTTCCCTTTCAAATCAACTGGTACCAGCAAGTGCCAGAGATTTCTAATTTAATTATATTAAAAAATCTCAAGTCTTCCAGTACTTATCAGCTGCTGTATGTCCTGCAGGAAGTGGTCTATTCTTTCAATTTGGAGAGCAGGAGGGGTTTTCTATGGGATTTGCTGCTGCTCTGGACGTTCCTGTCATGGACAGAGGTGGAAGCAGAGAGTACTGTGTCAGACTGACTGGAAAGAATACACCACTTCCTGCAGGACATACAGCAGCTGATAAGTACTGGAAGACTGGAGATTTTTTTTAAAAGACGTAAATTACAAATCTCTGGCACTTGCTGGGACCAGTGGATATGAAAGAAAACATTTTGGGGTGAACTATCCCTTTAATTACAAATGAAATTGAGACAATAGAGAAAAGTCATAAGGAAGTTCTATCCCCAGCATCCGCTCTGATAGTGCTACAATATGTCTCAGGGTATCCCAGAAGGAGGGGGGCATCATTATAAGGGCTGTATGTGCAGAGACCTATGCTGCTGCATTATAACAGCACATCTGTAGAGCCACAATATGACAGAAAGTATACTCTAATTTATACATGAACACATCCTATCTAGGTCATTGACTATACCTATATCCACCTTCCTTTTATAGCAGTATGACATCACTGTGCCCTTGGATTCGCTCCTAGGCCTGGTTATTAGCCACCAAAGAATACTCCAATATACAGCCTTGGGAATTTGACTTCTCCACCCTGTACATATCCTATATACTGGTCCCAAACCAAGCAGCCCCATATGGGAACTTAAAGGGGTCATCCAGCGCTACAAAAACATGGCCACTTTTCCCCCTACTGTTATCAGGTGTGGTTTGCAATTAAGCTCCATTTACTTCAATGGAACGGAGTTTCAAAACCCCACCCAACCTGGAGACAACAGTAGGGGGAAAGTGGCCATGTTTGTGTAGTGCTGGATAACCCCTTTAAAGATCTAAGCAATATTAGGAACTAGTTGTGTAATATTCTGCATTCACAGCTGCTTCCCTTTCTAAAGGATCAGTCCAGAAGGACACATGATAAGCAGTGCAGGGGCAGCCATGCTGTAAACAAGGGCAGGGCACAAACAGGTGACTGGCCCGGAATCTGGATAAGGAAGAACATGTCCACAATAAGTGTATGCAGACTGTATGTTATTACAGATTCTCCCCCACATCATAGGGAACAGTGAGCTGGGGGGGAACCTATACAACCCCACTATAGGCCACCCCTGCTGCACAATGCAATGCTTCAGCAGCCAGGGACATACTGCATAGTCAGAAGAACCACAAGTCCCAGGCTAGCACGTGACCTATAACAATGCTTCCCCCAACAGACAGGAAGTGACTTGTTACATTGTATCCAAAGCCAATCCCAGACAGTAAACAATAAACAATCGATACATTGTACATATTTCCCTATAGAAAGTAAAACAAAGAATAAAATGACGACCCTGCAGCTGATCAGGAGGAGCCCCCCAGCAGCTGTGCCAGACCCTGGAAACAGTGCACGGCGCATGCGCAGTACCCACACTGCTCTGTAATCCTAGTTGTTACAGTGTATCCTCCTGTATACAGTGAGAACATAGGACGCTGGAGAAGTATACAAGGAATAAGGAGAGGAGCGTCTTACCCGGGCGGCCGGCAGACACAGAGGAGCCGGGGATGTACGAGGAGGAAGCAGCCGCCTCCTTTATATATAAGCTGCCATGCCCCGCCCCCTGCACCGCCTGCCTGCTCACATGACCGCCCCCCCCCCCCCCAGCAGAGGGCACACAGCCTGCAGGGCACTGACACTGGCAGCATGTGATGGGCACACAACAACAGGAGACACCACCAGACTCATAACCATCACTGCATGCCTGTGCTCTATCTTCTCCTTCACTTACTGTATATCTTAAAGGGGAAATTAAAGGGGAGTTACAGTCATCACTTTCTATGGGATCTACAGTATGCACTCTCACCTTTTACTGGGATCTATACCTCCCTGTTCCTCATAAAGCTGTATGGAGCAGCAGGGCATCTTCTTGTTTACTGCCCCATATAACTTTCCCCATCTTCCATCCATGATGTCACAATAGCCCCCCAACATTTATTACCCATCTACTAATACTAGGAAAATCCTGAGCAGTGCACCCAATTGGGATAAGGGTTATTATTATGTGTGAACTAACGCTTACGAACCGAGATTCGTTCAGAACTTTGCAAAGACTTCAGTTCAGTAGAGAATACCCAGTGTAGGTGTCCTAGGTGTCCTCCTACAGGTCTCCGGTGTCTCCAGCCCACTCAGCCAATCACTGACAGACATGACAGTGCAGCAGACATTGATTGGTTGAGCAGGCTGTCACTCCTGAGACACAAGGGACAGCCTGCTCAGCCTATCACTGGCCGCTGAAGAAGGACAATGGAGGAGTGCGGACAGGTGAGTATAGATGTGCAAACTTGCTGAACCGCAGTAAAACAGCTAAACACCTGCATTTGGTTGATTTAAAGTTCGGTTCAGACGGACCCAAACTTTGACGCAAATATATGAGGTGAGTGTGCATATGTGTCCAACTGTGTATATGGTGAGCGTGCATATGTGTCCAACTGTATATGTGGTGAGCGTGCATATGTGTCCAACTGTATATATGGTGAGCGTGCATATGTGTCCAACTGTATATATGGTGAGCGTGCATATGTGTCCAACTGTATATGTGGTGAGCGTGCATATGTGTCCAACTGTATATGTGGTGAGTGTGCATATGTGCCCAACTGTATATGTGGTGAGCATGCGTATGTGTCCAACTGTATATGTGGTGAGCATGTGTATGTGTACAACTGTATATGTGATGAGTGTGCGTATGTGTACAACTGTATATGTAGTAAGTGTACATATGTGTACAACTGTGTATGTGGTGAGCGTGCATATGCGTCCAACTGTATATATGTATGTGTACATATGTGGTGGGAGTGCATAGATGTACACTATGTATGTGGTAAGCGTGTAAATTTGTACATCTATGTATGTGATGGATGTGTTAATGTGTACACCCATGCATGTGTGTATATCTATATGTGTGGTGAGCAGGGCCGTATTTACCACTACTCACCCGTGGTCCAATGCCTAGGGCAGCACCAGGGGAAAGGAAGCAACTTTTTTGTTTGTTTTTATTTTTTTAGTCTCCCACCTTCTGTTCAGACTTGTCAGTAAATCTGGTCTACCAATCCTATGGTGAAATTTGTTTACGTTTTAAGCAGTTAAAAACCATGAAAAACGTGATTCAGACAATGTTTCTACATGTAGAGAAATGCATGTGGCCGAAACCACCCTCCCATTTCTTCATGATGCTAACTAGTGCGTGAAGATGGGGCACCTTCAGGTTTAGTGCCTAGGGCGGCAGCAGCTGTTAATATGGCCCTGGTGGTGAGTGTGCATATGTCTACATCTATATATGTGGTGCATGTATAATGTACACCCATGTATGTGCTGGGCATGCATGTGTGTATATCTATATGTGTGGTGAGTGTGCATATGTCTACATCTATATATGTGGTGGATGTGCATATATAATGTACACCCATGTATGTGCTGGGCATGCATGTGTGTATATCTATATGTGTGGTGAGTGTGCATATGTCTACATCTATATATGGTGGATGTGCATATATAATGTACACCCATGTATGTGCTGGGCATGCATGTGTGTATATCTATATGTGTGGTGAGCATGCATGTGTGTATATCTATATGTGTGGTGAGTGTGCATATGTCTACATCCACTGGCGGAACTACCGCCGTAGCAGCCATAGCGGCTGCTACGGGGCCCCACCGCATCAGGGGGCCCGTGACGCGGGTCCCGTGCTCCTCCTGACCCGGCGACTCCTTTCCCCAACCATAGGGAAAAGGAGTCACTGGGCCAGGAGGAGCACGGGACCGACCGACAGCGCTCCTGTCATTCCCCCGTCTGATGCGCGGCTGCCGGGAGTGTCGCGTCCTATCCCCGGCAGCGCGCGTATCATAGAGCTCTCTGTGTGCCGGAAGTCGCGGCCACAGCACAAGCCCACAGAGAGCTCTATGATACGCGCGCTGTCGGGGATAGGACGCGACACCCCCGGCAGCCGCGCATCAGACGGGGGACTGACAGGAAAAATGCTCGACGGGGGTGTGCGTTGTAAGGTGAGTTTGTTTGTTTTTTTTAAACCTGCTTTCCGGGGGGGGGGGGGGGGAGAGAGAAGGGGGCATCTATAAGGTTGATGGGGAGAAGAGGGCATCTATAAGGGGGATGGGGAGAAGAGGGCATCTATAAGGGGGATGGGGAGAAGAGGGCATCTATAAGGAAGGGGGGGAGAGGGGGACATCTATAAGGACAGGGGGGGGGAGAGGAGGGCATCTATAAGGAAGGGGGGGAGAGGGGGACATCTATAAGGAAGGGGGGAGAGGGGCCATCTATAAGGAAGGGGGGGAGAGGGAGACATCTATAAGGGAGGGGGGAGAGGAGGGCATCTATAAGGAAGGGGGGAGAGGGGGACATCTATAAGGAAGGGGGGAGAGGGGCCATCTATAAGGAAGGGGGGGAGAGGAGGGCATCTATAAGGAAGGGGGGGAGAGGGGGACATCTATAAGGAAGGGGGGGAGAAGAGGGCATCTATAAGGGGGATGGGGAGAAGAGGGCATCTATAAGGAAGGGGGGAATAGGAGGGCATCTATAAGGAAGGGGGGAATAGGAGGGCATCTATAAGGAAGGGGGGGATAGGAGGGCATCTATAAGGAAGGGGGGGAGAGGGGGACATCTATAAGGAAGGGGGGAGAGGGGGACATCTATAAGGAAGGGGGGGAGACGAGGGCATCTATAAGGAAGGGGGGAGAGGGGGACATCTATAAGGAAGGGGGGAGAGGGGGACATCTATAAGGAAGGGGGGGAGAGGAGGGCATCTATAAGGAAGGGGGAGAGGGGGACATCTATAAGGAAGGGGGAGAGGGGGGCCATCTATAAGGAAGGGGGGAGAGGCGGACATCTATAAGGAAGGGGGGAGAGGGGGCATCTATAAGGGAGGGAGAAGGGGGCATCTATAAGGGAGGAGGGCATCTATAAGGGAGGGGGGAGAGAGGGCCATCTATAAGGAAGGGGGGGGGAGAGGGGGACATCTATAAGGAAGGGGGGGGAGAGGGGGACATCTATAAGGGAGGGAGAAGGGGGCATCTATAAGGGAGGGGGGAGAGGAGGGCATCTATAAGGGAGGGGGGAGAGAGGGCCATCTATAAGGAAGGGGGGGGGGAGAGGGGGACATCTATAAGGAAGGGGGGGAGAGGGGGACATCTATAAGGGAGGGAGAAGGGGGCATCTATAAGGGAGGGGGGAGAGGAGGGCATCTATAAGGGAGGGGGGAGAGAGGGCCATCTATAAGGAAGGGGGGGGAGAGGGGGACATCTATAAGGAAGGGGGGGAGAGGGACATATATAAGGGGGGGCAACATAGGGGGAGAGGGGGCCATCTATAAGGGGACAACATAGCGGAGAGGAGCACAACATAGGGGACATAAGGGACAAAATTGGGGGAGAGGGGAACATCTATAAAGGGACAATATAGGGGGAGAGGGGGCCATCTATAAGAGGAAAACATAGGAGGGGCCATCTATAGGGGGGCAACATAGGGGACCATCTATTAGGGGACAACATGGGGGGCATCTATAAGGGGGACAGCACGGGGGGCTTCTATAAGGGGGGCAACATAAGGGGGCTATTTATAAGGAGGGGCGACAGAGAGGAGGGCCATATAATAAAATGGGATCACATAGAGTCAGCCTACCCACTAAATGAGGGTGTAAAGGGGCCAATGCAGATGTGCAGTATAGAGAGATGAGGATGGTGCCAGTGTGAGGAGACTAATATGTTTTTCTGGCAGATTCTGTGGATTTGTGGCTGGGAGAAGGAGATGGAGAAGAAAATGAAAAGGGAAGAACTCCGATCAGAGAAGACGTCCCCTGTAAGTCACCTGATATAACTGTACTGTAATTTATATGGTGTACAGGACCTGTGTAGAGCTGAGTGTGTTGATGGCGTAAAATATAATGGAGCCTCTGATGATAAATCTTTCCATATTACACAAGTATAGAAGTGTCCGGTTCTCCCTCCTTTAATCCTATTACTAATAGAAACACCTGAGAATACGGCGGTGACTAAACCAATGGAGTTATAGCTTTATGTGTATAATTCCTGCCATCCCGGTTCCTTCACTTCCGAACACTACAGGAACTATCCTCTCTTGGTTCTCTTTGGCTCCGTAGTTATGAAATGTGATCATTTTTAATATAAATCTTTTTGTTGCTGTTTTTGTGCTCAGTTTCCCCCTGTGCAATGTGACAGTCTGGAAACTGTTAACAAGCGGCTGACAGATCTGCTATTATTACATTACATTGTGTTGTGAGTTGATGGTGACGAGTCAACCCCCAGGGCTCCCCTGATTACTGTTGTGTAAGGCACTCCAGTCCTTGTGGTTACTGTTGTGTAAGGCACTCCAGTCCTTGTGGTTGTACCTGGTACTGCAGCTCCACTTGAGCTCATCTTTTATTTCTCAAAAAGGGACAAATTACATATCTGAATTCCCCAACAGGTAATGTAAGAGCGAGGGGTCTATCTTTAAAGTGTCACTGTCGTTTAATTTTTTTATTTTGCAGAAATCAATAGTACAGGCGCTTTTAAGAAACTTTGTAGTTGGGTTTATTAGCCGAAAAATGCATTTTTATAATAAACCTAATTACAAAGTTTCTTAAAATCGCCTGGACTATTGATTTCTGCAAAATAAATAAATAAAACGACAGTGACACTTTAAAGCTATGTCCACAACATGGCTGCCATCTTGAAAGCCACCATTTTGGATCATAATGGACACATGTAGCATATCAGAGAAGACCAGAATTGTCTCAGAAATCAATCGCCATGATCAGATTTACAATATCTCTTGTGGTTTAAAAGTTATCAACAAAGAAAGTTGCTTTTTGTTCAGCTTTAAAGGACAAGTGCCATGAACTCTGTAATATGCTTCAATCATCTATCTGCCTCCCTTCCCTGTCTTTTCCCCCCTCCACCCCCCACCAGGAAGTGCACTAAACTCACACAGACCTGATTACTGTCGTCACCGTCACCAGGCAGCTCCTTCTTGTGAGGATGAGTCATCAGCAGGAGGGCTGCTCTAGGTCCTGTTACACCAGCCTCCCCCTCCCCCTCCTTGTCAGGTGACTCTGCTTGCTCAGCTTATCTTCTCTAGTGACATGACTCCTTCACTGAGTCCACGGCAGCAGGAGATAGGGTATGAGGGGAGGGGGAGAGAGGGTATGAGGGGAGGGGGGAGCTGCCTATCTGCCGGAGTCAGTCAGAGGGAAGATAAGCAAGTGAGATGTGACAAGTGATGGCTTGCAGTTGTTCAGCCAATCGAAGCTGAGCAAGCTGAGTCACCTGACAAGGCAGGGGAGGGGGGAGGCTAGTGTAATAGGAGAAGGAGCTGAGAGAAGAGCTTGATGACGGTGACGATAGTCATTAAGGACAAGTGCCATGAAAAACTTTTTCCCAGTAATTGAAGCACATTACAAAGTTATATAACTCTGTAATATGCTTCAATCACCTATCTGCCTCCCTTCCCTGTCTTTTCCCCCCTCCACCCCCCACCAGGAAGTGTCCTAACTCACACAGACCTAATGACTGTCCTCACCGTCACAAAGCTCTTCTCTCAGCTCCTTCTCCTGTTACACCAGCCTCCCCCTTCCCCTGCCTTGACAGGTGACTCAGCTTGCTCAGCTCCCAGTGGCTGAACAACTGCAAGCCATCACTTGTCACATGTCATGCTTATCCCCCCCCCCCCCACACCTCATACCCTCTCTCCTGCTGCCGTGGACTCAGTGAAGGAGTCATGTCACTAGAGAAGATAAACTGAGCAAGCAGAGTCACCTGACAAGGAGGGGGAGGCTGCTGTAACAGGACCTAGACCAACCCTCCTGCTGATGACTCATCCTCACAAGAAAAAGCTGCCTGGTGACGGTGACGACAGTAATCAGGTCTGGGTGAGTTAGGACACTTCCTGGTGGGGGGTGGAGGGGGGAAAAGACAGGGAAGGGAGGCAGATAGGTGATTGAAGCATATTACACAGTTATATAACTTTGTAATGTGCTTCAATTACTGGGAAAAAGGTTTTCATGGCACTTGTCCTTTAAGGCTATGTTCACACTATGTAAAACAACGTCCGTTGTTTTCACCGACCAGAATTTTGCGGTCAAAACAATGGCCGTAGAATTATGAGCATACGGGCTGGTTGTGAAACAACGGCTGTTGTTTAATATTGCCTCCTAGCATGTTTTTAATCGGGCTGAAACATGTCATTTAATTGAAATACTGCGACTAGCCCAATAAACCACTCAGTAAATTTTTTACATTAAAATCAAGTTTAATTTGGCCAAAATAAATTTAACTTGTGTGGCCGCATTGAAATCCACTATGCAAAAGAACACTGCAGAGACACCATCACATGTCTCAACGTCAGTGAACTAGTCAGACCTTCCCTCCGGGAAGGAACAACCAAGCCAAAGGTGTTCTCCAGTCAAGGAAACCACCTCAGTAAGGTATCCATTCACAGACAGCTGTTTTGGGGTTTTGCCCCTCATCAGTGTGGAGTAGGTTTCTGGCTAGTGGGAGCAATGACTAGTAAGTGCATGCAAAAGGACGCTGGTTGACCTCAGGGAGATCAACCAAAACACTGCAGAGACACCATCACGTGTCTCAACATCAGTGTATTCTAGAACATTGCCCCCTGGGAAATCAAATATGCAAAAGAACACTACAGAGACATCATCACGTGTCTCGACGTCAGTGAACTAGCCAGACCTTCATGTGATGGTGTCTGTGCAGTGTTCTTTTGCATATTTGATTTCCCAGGGGGCAATGCTCTAGAATACACTGATGTTGAGACACGTGATGGTGTCTCTGCGGTGTTTTGGTTGATCTCCCTGAGGTCAACCAGCGTCCTTTTGCATTGAAATCCACGACCGTAGTTGTAACATTACCGGCCGCAAATAAATGACATGTTCATTTTACGACCGTAGTCTTATACGCTGTGAGCATCGTACGACCGTAGTTCGTACGAATTGCTATATCGTATCATCCTCAAAACAACGGCCGTAGTTTTGCGGTTAAAACTACGGCCGTTGTTTTATGTAGTGTGAACATAGCCTAACTCTGTGTTCAGCACCATGGACAACACATTAAACACGTTACATAGCTGTGCATCACGGGGAACTTTGTGGGTTATAGTCCAGATGATACGTGCAGTAGTAGCGTTGCCAGCAGCTTCTTGTAGAAGTTTTTTTTTTTTTTTAGGGTCCTGCACACCAGGAATGTTACTCAATAGAATAGTGTTTGGTTTACTGGTTTTCTCAAGGACTCTTGGAGTCAAGATGGAGCTGATGACCTCCCGCTGCCTGATGTCTCTGCACTACGGCATTGCAGACACTCGCAGCAAAGTGGGACATTATTTATTCTAAGGCTTTTACGTCAGCCACCCCCCTCCCCCCCTTACACTGCTTACAACGGGGGACTTGCGTCATTACACAGGATGCAATACGTACAGAGTACAAAGGGAGTCTTAGGTTCTATTAGATGTATATTAGATGTAGCAGAGCTGGAATTGTGTTTAAGTTGCAGATGTTCCCCCTACAGCTGGTCCTCTGCTCTGTAACTGGATAAGATTCTGCAGTTGCAGCCCCCTCCTCTCCCCACTGCGGCTGTTTTTCATTCTTGTTTTGGTGAGAAGATGAGGCAGCCAGAGAATTATGAAATGCTTTAACTACTGTACTTTTTTTATGGGTCTTTTCCTGACTTGAGGGGCATTTTTGGCAGCTTTTAACAAATTCAGCCCTCAGTAGGTATGACCCTTTTTTTTTCCACCTTTTTCATGAGGAAATTCTTAAATTACAAGATCAAGGGATCATATGATCACTGACAAACTAACTAACTAAAACATAAACATAAAACACACATTCTAAATAAAAAAATAAATACAGTGGTGCAATAAGAAATCACTGATATGCAGTTAATTGGTTCCACACCCCAAAATAAAGATTTTTTTATTCTGAATAACATGTAGAACAGATGAAACAAACAATTATAAACAGCTGAATATGTGATATTATAAGTTACTGTACAGAATAGCAATCAGCATGTGGAGTATAATGTATAGTAAGTGCATAAACCTGAAAAACAGCAGCAGTTTGTAGATACAGGATGGAGCTGCAGATCCCCATAATATAGTAATGTAGTACAACAGGCAAGAATAGAGAAGCAGGGCTGCTGCCAGAGGTCTATGTGGTCACATGACAGCAGTGGGGAAGGGGGGTGTGTTCAGCATGGACCAATCAGGAAGAGAGAATCACAGAGCTGTGCAGGAGGACAGAGACAGAAATTTTTTTATACAGCAGTGTGAATGGCTGAGTGTAAGTGCAGGCAAATTTTAGCAGCAGTGTGTATAGCTGAGTGTAAGTGCAGGCACATTATAGCAGCAGTGTGTATAGCTGAGTGTAAGTGCAGGCACATTATAGCAGCAGTGTGTATAGCTGAGTGTAAGTGGAGGCACATTATAGGAGGAATGGAGAGGATGGGAAACACAAGGGCTGACAGAGACTGCAGGGAGTATGAAGGAATGAGCAGGACATATGTGGGCACATAGAGGGGTTATAGCTATGAGGAGATTACCTCCACAGTTCCGTCCCCTGATGCAAGCCCCAGCCTGAAGTGGATCTGCTAAGATTTGGAAGGTGAGGGAGACTTCCTGGGTCAGAGTACAGTGCTGTAGACCCCACTATGCTCTGGACAGTTCCTGACAAGGACAGAGGTGGCAGCAGAGAGCACTGTTTCAGACTGGAAAGAATATACCACTTCAGGACATACAGCAGCAGTACAAGTACTGGAAGACTGGAGATTTTTTTTTTTTTTTTTAAATAGAAGTAAATTACAAACCTATATAACTTTTTGACACCATTTGCTTTGAAACAAAAAGATTTTTACCAGAGTACCCCTTTAACTGCTATCTAAACGTGTCAGCAGTTTGGAGCCTGAATTGCAGCCGACAGATTCCCTTTAGGGGCTTAAAATTTAACTGTTTTTCTATACAATTATTCTACCTAAAATATCTTTCACCTTCTACACACATTACATTACTTATCCACACAATGTACTTATCATACTAATCCAGAGCTGCATTCTTAATTCTGCTGGTTTTAGAGGTTCCCGTTTCCCAGCTCGTTCTCTGTTTGCATAGAGCTTTCAGAGTAGCATATTTGTGGCAGACATCTTCAGAATGTCTATACAATGAACAGGGAATCATATACATGTTCTAGATCTCTGCTTACTGTCAGTGAATGGAAACAGCCCTAATACAGAGTGCACAGATGGTTACAGTCCTATCCAGTCTAAACTATCTGTAACACTGATACATTGTAACAAACAATCAGAACAGCAGAGAGATTCCCCCTATAGAGAAGAATACTGGAGGGGGATGTGGCATACAGAATCAGCAGATAATACCCGTTGGCATTGTTCCTTGTTGGTGCTTGTACTTTGTACTTCAAGGGCAGGTGACTCATTACCAGTAAAGACCTGACGGAGCGACTATCCCAGGCCGGGATTGTGCAACCTGTTTGCCCAACAAGCAAATCAGCTGACACACATCATGTGACCTGAGAACAAGGAACGCAGATTCTCACTTCCCTTATGTAATGAATAAGCTGTGGTTATATGTTCCGAGCGTCTTAAAGAGACATCATGGTCATTTTATGCCGATTACAAGTATCCCTTTTATTATAGAAGCATTATATTTTCTATGCCTCATAATTCTGATGGTATTTAACCCTTCAGGGACACAGCCAGTTTTCATTTTTGCGCTTTCGTTTTTATCCTCCTTGTGTATATAAGGCCATGGCGTTTGCATTTTTCCACCTAGAGACCCAGATGAGCCCTTATTTTTTGCGCCACTAATTGTACTTTGCAATGGCAGATGTAATTTTTTTGACTAAAATATACCGTGAAACCAGAAAAAAATGACATGTGTGTTGAAATAGAAGGCCCTAGCAGTTTTTTCACCTAGAAACCCACATGAGCCCTTATTTTTTGCGCCACTAATTGTACTCCATTCCCAGGCTTATAGCGCTTTCATCCTTTGGTCTATGGGGCTGTGTGAGGTGTCATTTCTTGCGCCATGATCTGTACTCTCTATCGGTACCTTGATTGCGCATATGTGATTTTTTGATCGCTTTTTATTACAATTTTTTGAATTTGATGCGACCAAAAAGGCACAATTTTGCACTTTGGGATTATTTTTACCGTGCGGGATCAGGAATGTGATTAATTAATAGATTGGGCGATTACACACGCGGCGATATGAAACATGTTTATTTATTTTCTTAATTTTATTTATAACATGGGAAAGGGGGTGATTCAAACTTTTATTAGGGGAGGGGGCTTTTTATTAATAAAAACACTTTTTTTTTTTTTTTTTACACTTATACTAGAAGCCCCCATGGGGTTAGGGTTATTCCCCCTGGACTTCTAGTATAAGTACACTGATCTCTCATTGAGATCTATGCAGTATAGTTATACTGCATAGATCGATGAGATCGGCACTCGATTGCTTTCGGCTGCTGCAGCTGAAAACAACCGAGTGTCGAGCCGGGATCAGCACCAGTGGGAAGGGGCCATCTCCCGACTAGACACCAGGGATGAGGCTGCAGTATGTACTTAGATGAAGCTGTCAACTTTGACAGCTGCATCTGAATATTTAATTAGCGGGCTACATTCAGCACCCGGGACCGCGGCGGTTCACAGCGGGGTTGAGGCCCGCTCTGAACACCCTTAGGCGGCCCAGGACGTATGGGTACGCCCAGGGTCGTCTAGGGGTTAACAGAAATATATGTTCCTTAAAATTCTATTCTATTACCATGCTTATAGTGCTTTTAACCTTTGGTCTATGGGGCTGTGTCAGGTGTCATTTTTTGCGCCATGATGTGTTCTTTCTATTGGTACCTTGTTTGCACGTATGCAACTTTTTGATCGCTTTTTATTTCAATTTTTCTAGATTTTGATGTGACAGATCAGGAATGTGATAATTTAATAGTTCAGGTGATTACGCACCCGGGATCGCGGTGGTTCAGAGGGGGGTCGCCACGCGGCCTGGTGCGACTAGGGGTTAAACAATTGTAGCAGCAATTTAAGCAATTATATGGCACCCTCCTGTGTCTGGTGTCCGCCACAGTCAATGTTATACTGTGCCCGTCTCCGCCTCCTCCAGATTGATTGAAAGCCGGTTCACCTGGCTGCAGTGGGCAGAAAGAGTTATATTACTTAGTATTGCAAGAAACAACATGTAAAAGTGACAGCGATCAGTTGAGGACGGAGAAAACGCCCAATCCTTGGCTGATCGTAAGCGGGCTTCAAAATTTATCGTCATTGGATGCACATCATCCTCTGTAAAGAGGGGGATGTGAGGCCGATGACTATAAAGGGAAACTAACATCACAGATATAAATATATTTGTGCCGTCAGTTTCCAGATCACACAGGAGTACATACTTACCTAGGGCACTACTGTGTGATCCGGCATCCTCTCCTCAGACCCTCCAGTTCAGCCACTGAGTCTCAGACCCAGCCTCCTCTGGTTGTCAATTATTCTGGAGGAGGCAGGGCCTGAAGATACAGTGGCTGGATGGGAGAGCTGGAGAAGAGGATGCTTGATCACAGTGGCAGCACACTAGGTAAGTATGTAATGCTTGTTTGATCTGCAAACTGACAGCAAGGTTATACAGTATGTGTATCTGTGCTGTCAGATTCCATGGCTGCATGATTAATACATGGACTGTTTGTGCTGATCTCGCTTATCGGCGCTCGTTTGTGCAACCCCCTGCGGTCAAGAAATCTACTTGCTAAAATGACATTAGCCACAATACATATACCTCATAGTATTAGCCTTAGATACCATCACAGTGCTTGTGTCATATACCTCATAGTATCAGCCTTAGATACCAACACAGTGCCCGCTGCACACACCTCCATGGTATCAGCCATCAGACACTGGGGTTTTCTAACAGTTATGTGGGTAGATAGGAAACATCAGCCTGACCTAAGTGGAAATGCCTCAACCTGGCAGAGAAGCGAAGAGACATCAGATCTGTGGTTTCTTACTCAGTCACGTTGCTCTTATTCCACAGTTCTCAGTTCCTCTCCAGTCATGAGATGTTACATCATATCATTTTTTAAATAATTATTCTGTGCCCCTTAGAGCCACATACATTAAATTCACTGTATGTATTTACTTCATAGGCATTAACCTAATAGCACTATGTCTGGCTGCAGCCACCACCATGAGGCTCAGCAGCTTGATGCACACTGCTTTATTATTCAGAACAATGGGAGTTGTATGTATCTGTCTTTAGTGAGCTCCCCCTAATGGTGGCTGCTGGAAACAAGGATTTTATCATGTAACTCTGCAGGGGGGCTGGAGCTTTGTATCAAAAATATATTGAAATAAACATGAGTGCAGAACATGAGGGCAGAATTCCTGAGTGCAGAACATGAGGGCAGAACATGAGGGCAGAATTCCTGAGTGCAAACATTAGTGCAGAATTCCTGGGGGCAGAACATGAGGGCATGATTCCTGAGTGCAGAACATGAGGGCAGAATTCCTGAGTGCAGAATTCCTGAGTGCAGAACATGAGGGTAGGATTCCTGAGTGCAGAATTCCTGAGTGCAGAACATGAGGGTAGGATTCCTGAGTGCAGAACATGAGGGCAGAACATGAGTGTAGAATTCCTGAGTGCAGAACATAAGTGCAGAATTTCTGAGGGCAGAACATGAGGGCAGAATTCCTGAGTGCAGAACATGAGGGTAGGATTCCTGAGTGCAGAACATGAGGGCATGATTCCTGAGTGCAGAACATGAGTGTAGAATTCCTGAGTGCAGAACATGAGGGCAGAATTCCTGAGTGCAGAACATGAGGGCATGATTCCTGAGTGCAGAACATGAGGGCAGAATTCCTGAGTGCAGAACATGAGGGCAGAATTCCTGAGTGCAGAACATGAGGGCATGATTCCTGAGTGCAGAACATGAGTGTAGAATTCTTGAGGGCAGAATTCCTGAGTGCAGAACATGAGTGTAGAATTCCTGAGTGCAGAACATGAGGGCAGCATTCCTGAGTGCAGAACATGAGGGCAGAATTCCTGAGTGCAGAACATGAGGGCAGAATTCCTGAGTGCAGAACATGAGGGCAGAATTCCTGAATACAGAACATGAGGGCATGATTCCTGAGTGCAGAACATGAGTGTAGAATTTTTGCAGTGTGTAAAGTTATACAATCTTATCCTCCACATTGTGATCCCATCTGATAATATTATGTCATCCCCCTGTGTAGATTGAAGGAAGTAAAAGCAGAGCTGGATCCTGAAGCCACAATGTGGTTGTACTAGATGACATGGCGTTTTCTCTTCCTCCACAGCAGTCATGCTCAGATGGTATCAGCCAAACCAGAGTCCTTACCAGGTTGACAATGGGGATTAAAGGGACAATGTTATCTGCAGTAAATACAGTCTATTGCTCCCTGTTATCAGCCATTGTAGGGGAAGGATCAGCTGACTGCCGTATTCTTCTATGACACATGTAAGAGGGCATCCAGATAATGCAGAACCCCCAGACTCCTTGACCTCCATACTACATATACAGAGATATGTGTGTATAGGAATATATAATATGTGACCTTTTTTAATCCACTTTTCCAGCTTGCACTTTTCCCCTTATAAGTCCATAATAATGCAAAGAATCCTGACCCGACTCCCCCTAGAATCAGCTCTATCTGCTTCCTGAGAACATGGATACTACTGAATAATAAGCACATAGGTACCTAGGACCCATAGTGTCCCTGCCTGGCAGGTCGGCGCTGTTCCTCTCATACAGATGGAGTCTGTCTTGTTCACCTGTACCCGGGTTCTGATGAAAGGAACCAGATCAGCCCTGCAGGACGGCAGCACAGAAGCAGGGACAGGTGAGTATCTTATATTTGAGAAGTAGAGACTCCTCTTCAGGGCACAGTATATACTATTGATTACATGAGACAAAGTATATACTATTGATCAGGGGCGGAGTAACTTCACCATAGGCCCCGGGCTGTTCACCAAGCTTGGCCCCCCCCCCACCCCGCTGTAACTATAGAAGCACTAGCGTGGTGTTCATGGTACAGGATAGATAATATTATGATGTCCTGATTTGTGCAAAACTGTGATAAAAAAGCAGCGATTTTTGCAACTCATGGTAGAAGTGTAGCCAGGAGACAGTACACCATTGAAAGTATAAGTCTTTTCGGGTGGCCATGGGCCCCCCAGGAGCTCAGGGCCCCAGGCTACTGCCCAAAAAGGACTTGTTATAATCCACTACTGCTATTGATTAGGGTGCACAGTATATACTACTGATTACATGGGGCTAAGTATATAATAGATTAGGGTGCACAGTGTATAGTATTGATTAGGGTGCAAGGTATATACTACTGATTAGGGTGCACAGTATATAGTATTGATCAGGTTACACAGTCCATAGTATAGATTAGGTTGCACAGTATATACTACTGAATACACTGGGCACTTGATTAGGGTGCTCAGTATATAGTACTGATTAGAATGCACAGTATATACTACTTATTAGGGTGCACAGTATACTGTATACTACTGATTAGGGTGCACAGTATATACTATTGATTAGGATGCACAGTATATACTATTGATTAGGATGCACAGTATATACTACTGATTAGGATGCACAGTATATAGTTTATATAGTATTGATTAGGGTGCACAGTATATACTACTGATTAGGGTGCACAGTGTATAGTATTGATTAGGGTGCACAGTATATACTACTGATTAGGGTGCACAGTATATAGTATTGATCAGGTTACACAGTACATAGTATAGATTAGGTTGCACAGTATAAACTACTGAATACATAGGGCACTTGACTAGGGTGCTCAGTATATACTATTGATTACATGGGTGCACAGTATATAGTACTGATCTCAGGGTGCACAGTATATATTGTTGATTACTGGGAGCACATGACTATATCTACTATATATTGATTATATGGAACACGGTATTATATACCACAAGTGACTCTCTACACCCAGCCCAGTGGACACCAGACACACAGTATACACCTCCCCTCTCAGTGAGTATACAGCAGTAGTTCCCCCCCCCCCCCCCCCCCCATGGAGCCCTATGTAGGCCGACTGTCTCATTTATATATGAAACCTAGAGACCACAAAGATCATTTTGGTTGGATTTCTTCTAATTCAGTTCAGATTAGTATAGAATTTATATATGAAACACCAAGCGGCCTAGGTCTAGGTCTATGGGCCCTTTTACACAGAAAGATTATCTGACAGATTATCTGCCAAAGATTTGAAGCCCAAACCAGGAATGGATTTGAAAAGAGGAGAAATCTCAGGCTTTCCTTTATTACCTGTTCTCTGTTTATAGTCCATTCCTGGCTTTGGCTTCAAATCTTTGGCAGATAATCTGTCAGATAATCTTTCCGTGTAAAAGGGCCCTATGAGCTAGAGATCTGGGTTGGCCTAGATAGGTACAGCTGCGGCTTGTCTGCTGGTGATGGATCAGGAGATGGCTGTAGTGCTGACTGTGGCGTCCCATCACACCTCTGCCCTAGTGACAGTCACGCACAGCGCTTCCTCTTTAGACCTCACAAAGGGAAGTATATAAAGCATTTACAGCCTGGGCGATATATCATTCCCTGCAGTGTAGGCAGCAAATAGTTGTAGGAAAAAGTATTTGCCCCCCCCCCCCAAATGTCTCCTTAGTTATGGCTACACTATGTTTTTTATCATGTTCTAGGACTCAGGCTGCTGATCTGTATAGTGATCCACTGCTATATCTATACCTAAAGGTGGTAGACATTACAGACATTAGATTAGGTTGGCTGTAGGAGTTCCCATGCCCTTTAACCTTAGAGGGTCCTGACTTTAGATGAAATCTCAGCTATATACTATACATGGCACAGGGCTGTGTATTCCCGGAGCACCACTAGCTCTATGGTTGCGTCCGCAGTGACGTCTTACAGTGTTATACAGTACAGACACTTATCTTCCTGACGTCCCACTGACTTACAGGATATTATTCGGCTCCTGTTACAGCGTTTATTTAACCCCTTCCTGATTAACCAAATCCTAATAATGTAAGAGAACTGGAAGGATCATTCCCTGTCCCGGTGTTATTATAGCAGCAGTCAGTGCTCAGGCTGGGAAGGGCTGCATCTGGTCATGTGATCGAGAAGGTACAGGCTGTGGCTGTCACTATAAGTACACTGCGGCTGCCACTATGAGCACACTGCGGCTGTCACTATGAGCATACTGCGGCTGTCACTATGAGCATACTGCGGCTGTCACTATGAGCACAATGCTGCTGTCACTAAAAGCACACTGCGGCTGTCACTGTGAGCGCACTGCAGTTGCCACTATGAGCGCACTGCGACTGTCACTATGAGTGCACTGTGGCTGTCACTATGAGCACACTGCAGCTGTCACTATAAGCACACTGCGGCTGTCACTATGAGCACACTGCGGCTGTCACTATGAGCACACTGCGGCTGCCACTATGAGCGCACTGCATCTTTCACTATGAGCACAATGCTGCTGTCACTATAAGCACACTGCAACTGTCACTATGAGCACACTGCAGCTGTCACTATAACAGCAATGTATTTATCATACATTTTTAGTCTCCGGAGTACCCCTTTAAGGAGAGTGTCATAAAAATGTATATGCAGCAAGAGTTCATTCAGCTCACCTGGCTGGTGCAACGACTTAAAGGAATCCAACAGCTCAACAGTAGTAGATAATAAGAAGGAATGATGGTCGGCACTTCCAAGAGTAAAAAAGGTTTCTTTATTTCTTTGCTTTAAAATCCATGTCACAATTCCAATAAATATACAAGGCACGATCTGACGCGTTTCTGGCACTCAGCCCTTAGTCATAAAAATGTATGTCAAATGGGAAGAAGAATATGCAAAGCAGCTCTCTTGCGCCACCTTTTAGTCGTCCCTTCAAGTCAGTGTTTGTTCTAATGGTGCCAATATAACTGTAAATTAAGAATTATACCTGTTATATATTCTCTGCTTAGGAGCTCTGCTGTTTGCAGGTTTGTGGGTTATGAATTACGGTGGGTTGACATGAGCGGGGAGGAAAACCAAAGTATTCACCGTTAGTATTGTTGACTGTAAAGGCAGAGAGAATGAGGTTACAGGATTGCTATCTGTATACAGGAGATCCAGCACATTAGTGCTTGTTGGGTTATGCTGCCCCCTGGTGTTCGTTCTCAGAACATCATGCAGAGTAGCTCTCCTCCAGAAAGAATACAACTTGCATTCTGCTGCCACCTATTGGTGGTTACTTCTCTGTAAGTCAGTGTCGGATAATTACAGCAACATCAAAGGAATAGCTTTTTTTTTGTAGTTTTATTACTTTTTCTTTAAATTAAAATTTTATTTTTAACATTGTATTTATCCCTTTCATGGTCCCACAATGCTATACTTCATTATCAGATCAAGTCGAATCTGCAAAAAAAAAAAAAAAAAAAAAAAGTGCATAAGGGGACATGTATTGAGACCGGTGTACTCATACGCTGGTCTTTAATTAGGCCCCGCCGCAAATTACCCCAATGGATTCACTAAGAAGCGCACACCTCTTAGCCAATCCGGCAGGACCTGCGCATGGCGCAGGAATGGCACAAAAGTTTACACCTGCTTAAGAGCGTAACACCAGGCGTATACCTTGCCGTGCCTCCTCCATGGCCTTACTGCGCCACCCCTGCCGCATCAGTTCAGAGATTTAAAAGTTACAAAGTTCACGCCATAGTAATGAATGATGTCGGGAGTTCCGAGGTCTGTCCGTAGCATACAGTCTGTGCATAAACCGTATCTATGGAACAAGTGACAGTGGAGTAAAGTCCCTATCCCACAGGGCGACTATGAGGAGCAAGCGATTGCTGTCAGTGCTCGTTTGCTCCTCGTTCCCTGCTTGCTGCTGCCGCTATTACACGCAGTGGCAGAGAGCGGGTGAGTGCGGAAGGGGCCACAGGGAGCTGCGGGGGGGCTGCCCGGGTGATCGCTAGATTGTCCGGGCAGCCCATAGAGGATAATGGCGGTCTGCTGCCACTGCTCCTATTCCATGGAGGGACAGCAGCAGATCGCTGCTATATCAGTCAATTGTTTTTCAATATGCTTGAATGACAAACAACTACAACGATCAGCCGACATGAACTATGGACGCTATCGTCCGAATACATCCGATAATCGTTGCGTGGAATAGGGCCTTAAGGCTACATTACTTTTTTGGACTCAAAAATACTCAGTGGGTAAAATTAAACACAATACCCACACAGTGGGGGAGATTTATCAAACATGGTGTAAAGTAGAATGGTCTCAGTTGCCCCTAGCAACCAATCAGATTCCAGTTTTCTTTCCTCACAGATTCTTTGGAAAATGAAAGGTGGAATCTGATTGGTTGCTAGGGGTAACTGGGCCTATTCTACTTTACACCAGTTTGATAAATCTCCCTAAAAAAAATTTGGGCCATTTTTGAAGTAGAAACATTAGTTTTGTCCTTCGATTCTTCTATAAGGGGGTACAAATGCCAGATATAACATCATTACTGTATGCATACTGGTGTTCAGATCCGTCTATAGCAACTTGCTGGTAGTTTCCATATTTAATTTTTATTTTTAAACAAGCTTAAAATAAAATAAAAAACAGCTAGAAACATACATGAACCGGTCAGTTCTTCCTGGCGCATGGAAAGATGGCAGAGCCCATTGGATTTAGGGACACCAAGGGGTAGAGAAGGCCCCTTGAGGCCCATATACACCTGGAGCTGGTCTGCCCCATACTATACCGTATTCCTATCAGACTATATACAAACTCATACGTGATCCTAGACATCAATCCGCTCCAAACCCATCCACACACTGACACGGTGTGACCCCTGATCCTCTGGCAACGTCTCCTCTAAGGAGATAGCGGGTCGGTGCCGGCTTGTTTTGCTGGTCCTAAGTGTCCTCCGTCCTTGTCCCCTTTTCCGACATGGCGACACCAGTCCGTCTGGCCAGAGACTCGGTGTCTGTGGCTATCTGAGGGTCCCCTCTGGACCAGTGTCACCGTCCTACTGATCCCTGCAGGGGGTTAGAGGGACAAGAAAACAGGAAAGTGTTGGGGTGATAAGAAGCCTAGAGGAACAATGAGGAAGTGCGGCTGGAAATCCTGGATTGTGAGGATCAGATAGAGAGAGTGAGGGACCGGCGGCTGCCTCCTCCGAGAAAACAAGAGTCAGGGAAGGAAATGAGGGCGAGAAGAGTCTTGTGTTATTGTGTGAGTTATTGTATGAGTGAGCTGGCCTGTCCATCACAGCTCCCATGTGCTTACACCACTGTGGTCAGGTAGAGATCCAGCTTTCCCAGACTCCTGAAGGGCAAATAATCATAGATACAGAGATATGGGCAGAATAACTGGAAACAGGTCACATCGAGAAAAAAAAAGCTGGGTGGCAAATGCTATGAATGTGGTTGATGTTAAAACCCAGATGACCAGCTTTCCCAGGCTCCTGAATGGCAAATAAGTGTATGTACATTACGGGAGCAAATACACAGTGTCTAACTAGTCTGAGACTTTGTTATCCAGCTTTCCCAGACCCCTGAAGGGCAAGTGAGTACAGATACAGAGAAATAGTATGTTTGCTATCATGTTCAGCCTTTTTGAGTCCTGAATAGAAAATATGGTTGTTATTATGCCAGTCTCTCTATATGGATCCTTAGTTGCCATTCAGGGGCCTGGGAAAGCCGTCTAGTTAAAGGGTAACTTCAGCAAAAAAAAATTTAATTTACTTTTATTAAAAAACCTCAAGTCTTCCAGTATTTAGCTGTTGTATGTCCTACATATCTATCTCTATAACATACAGCAGCTGATAAGTATTGGAAGACTGGAGATTTTTTCTTTAATAGAAGTAAATGACAAATCTCTGGCACTTTCTGGCACCAGTTGATTTGAAAGAAAAAAAATATATAGCTGGAGTTACCCTTTAAGTTTCAGACTCACTACACTTATGAAAACACTGGATATTTGCATCCCTAATGTGTGTCCCCCAGCTTTTCAAATCTTACATACAGTTTTTTAAGTCTGAAACTTAGTTATACAGCTTTTCAAGTCCCCAGGAAGGCTTATATAAAGAGACATGGAGGAAATGGCCAGGTATATTGGCCATTCAGGACTCTGGGAAAGTTGGGGGATTAGTTATAATTGGGGGAAATATTTTTTCCTTCAGCCGCCTGGATCTTCAGGAATTTGTGTGTCCAGTCGGATACATCCCTGGCAGCCCGGCCTTATCTGCCCTTCTATTCCTGTCAGTGAGTGGAGCCTTCCCCAGCCCAGAGGCAGACAGCAGAGACCGGGCTGGGGGTTCTTGTCGTCATCAGCCCTGATATTGTTCTGGGGTCTTCTGGTCCTGAGATAACCCAGAGTCTGCCGGAGACTGAGCTGACCCCGGAGGTCACATCACATCAGTCACAAGATGGGCGTCAGTAACCGGAGAAATCCCACAAAATGTTACATAACAGGGGAGGCCGATAATTATTATTACCATTATATCTAATATATTATTATTATTATTATTACCACCACCACCATCATATCTATTATATTATTATTATCATCATCATCATCATCATCATCATCATCATCATCATCATCATTAGTAGTAGTAGTATGGTCTATATTATTATATGTAATATATTCTTACTATCATCATCAGTAGTATAGATTATATTATTATTACCACCTCCATCATATCTATTATTATTATTATTATTATTATTATTAGTGGTAGTATGAAATATTATTATTATTACTACCACCATCATTACATCTATTATATTATCATTATTAGTAGTATGGACTATATTAATATATGTAATGCATTATTATCATCTTCATCATTATCATCATCATCATCATCATCATCATCAGTAGTGTGGATTATATTGTCATTATTATTTATGAGAATTATTATTAGTAGAATGAATTCTTATTATTCTTACCATTATTAGTCTAAATTATTAATAACAACAACAGCAACATAAATAATAATAATAATAATAATAATAATAATAATACCTTTATTATTAGTATGGGTTATATTATTACTATTATTATTATTATTATTAGTAGTAGTAGTAGTATATATTATTTATATGTTATTTACTTTATTTTTCTATTTTTAATTTGTAAAGGAACCTTGATGAACCTTTTGTAGTAAACAGCACCACCTAGTGATAGATCATGGTACTTCAAGGAATTCTTCATAATTAAAGGGAACCAATCAGCCCGTTTGAGCTGATATGGTTCCCTTGAGCATTGTATAAAGCACCTGGAGCGGCCCGGCAGGTGCTTTATAACGGAGAAAATGACTTTTATTCCCCGGCTCGTGACTAGATACGAGCGAGGAAGTAGTCATGGTGGGCGGCTCCCCGCTCGTATCTAGTCACTGCGCTCAGCCTGTCAGCGCGCTCGGCGGGATGATTGACAGGCAGAGAGGCCAGCAGAGCGCAGTGACTAGATACGAGCGGGGAGCCGCCCACCATGACTACTTCCTCGCTCGTATCTAGTCACGAGCCGGGGAATAAAAGTCATTTTCTCCGTTATAAAGCACCTGCCGGGCCGCTCCAGGTGCTTTATACAATGCTCAAGGGAACCATATCAGCTCAAACGGGCTGATTGGTTCCCTTAAGTTCCTCTCCTCTTCTCCTCCTCCTTACATGGTACGGATCAAGTTCTCATCATGTAAATGTTAGACTAGCCAGTGAAATTTTGTATGTACTGCCGCACTAAAATACATCCTGTGCTTGCCAAGACACTATTATAGCAGTTACCTTCAACCTCCAGTAGGGGGAGCATACATACTTATACAGCTTCCTGTACTCCTGTACTCTAGCTAAACTTCTTTCTTTCAAATTAACTGGAGTCAGAAAGTTATATAGACTTCTATTTAAAAAAAAATAAATCTCCATTCTTTCAGTACTTACCAGCTGCTGTATGTTTTGCAGGAAGTGGTGTATCCTTTCCAGTCAGACACAATGCTCTCTCTTTTTTTTCAGTCTGACACAGTGCTCTCTCTTTTTTCCAGTCTGACACATAATTCTCTGCTGCCCCCTCTGTCCATGTTCAGAACTGTCCAGAGCAGAAGTAGGGATTTGCTACTGCTGTGGACAGTTCCTGACATGGACAGAGGTGGCAGCAGAGAGTTCTGTGTCAGACTGGAAAGACATTTTCACTGGAGTATCCCTTTAAGATCCATGCTAGATTCCTTTATAGTGCATATAGCACCCCCTAGCGTTGACTGTAGGCAACCAGAATTTTAACAGTGTATAAAATTGCAATAAATTCCCTTAGAGCAGGGGTGGGGAACCTCCGGCCCGCGGGCCGCATCCGGCCCCTGACACCTCCGGATGTGGCCCGCGGCTCCCCTGTGACATGCGCCGCTCTGGAGGAGAAGGAGCCGACACACACGGCATCCTCCTGTGTCTGTGACAGATGCCAGGAGGATGCTGTGAGTGCCGGCTCCTTCCCCTCAGAGCGGTGCACATCTTCTGACTCCTGCCCTCCTGTGACGTGCGCCGCGCTGGTGAGGCAGGAGCTGGCACAGACACAGGAAGATGTGTTGTATGCCGGCTCCTGCCTCACCAGCGCGGCGCAGAGCGGCGCACGTCTTCTGACTCCTGCGGGCCGCGCGCGATGACGTCATTTCATCACGCGCCACCTGCAGGAGAAGACCGGCACAGAAGAGAGGAGGGAGAAGAGGACCTGGACAGCGTGGGAGCGGAGGAAAGGTGAGTGGGATGTTTATTTTTTTCATTTGGGGCAGACACTGGGGGTTAACTAGGCCACCAGGGACATGACTGGGGGGGGGGGGGGGGTTAACTAGGCTACCAGGGACATGACTGGGGGGGGGGGTAACTAGGCTACCAGGGACATGACTGGGGGGTTAACTAGGCCACAAGGGACATGACTGGGGGGTTAACTAGGCCACCAGGGACATGACTGGGGGGTTAACTAGGCTACCAGGGACATGACTGGGGGGGGGGGGGTTAACTAGGCCACCAGGGACATGACTGAGGAGTTAACTAGGCTACCAGGGACATGACTGAGGAGTTAACTAGGCCACCAGGGACATGACTGAGGAGTTAACTAGGCCACCAGGGACATGACTGAGGAGTTAACTAGGCTACCAGGGACATGACTGAGGAGTTAACTAGGCCACCAGGGACATGACTGAGGAGTTAACTAGGCTACCAGGGACATGGCTGGGGGGTTAACTAGGCTACCAGGGGCATCACTAAGGATTCAAATCAGGTACAAGGGGCATCACAGAGGGTTAACTACAATAGCAGGGGCATTAGGGGAACAATACTTTGCCTTGTTCGGGTGCTGCAAACCCCCGCTACTAACTGCCGCGCACGGTATAACATTGAGTGCGGCCCTCGAATGATTTTATTAAGGCCCGACCGGCCCTCGACATGGAAAAGGTTCCCCACCCCTGCCTTAGAGTCATATGTGAATATGCTTTGGGCACCAATACATATATTCTCCTTCAGATCTACTGTATAAACCTATGACAATTATTATAAATGTCCCCCTTGTGTATAACGTGCTCCAGGGTAAGTCCAGGAGGAAGGTGCAGTTGACCCCAGAATCCTCCCCTCCTTGTATCTTGTCCTGGGCTTAGTCTCCTCCATTCCTCCAGACAGTAATCACCGGTGACCTCCGTTATCCCCTCCCGTGTTGTCTGACAAATGGAGATTTAATAGACGGTTTGTAGACGGTTTGTGACTTATGAAGTGCGGATGAGAGACGTTGCTGCTCTGATGGATGAGGACAGCGAAGGTCGGGCCCACCAGACAGGATGGGGCGATAAGACTGCATAGAATGGAGCGGTGGAGTTCCCTGGAGTACAGCGGGCTCTCCATCATCATCATCATCATCATCATCATATATCATAGGCACAGTGCTTCCTGCCACTGGCTCCATTCCTGGACTTGTCAAAACCAAATATGTTATTAGTACTAAAGGGTCGGCCTGTCATCAGGAAACCGAGGATATGGTAAAACAGCCGTGCTATACTGTAAACTACCCTACTCACATTCTATTTTTTTGCGGTGGGGGTCGTGGCACAGATCGTCTGAATGGCTGCATTCACTTTAATGGTTCCTAAAAGGAAAGTGCGAATGCAGCCTTACAGTTACAGAATACATTGTTCATGAACACAACTAAAAAACTGCTCCGAGGACTGACGATAGATAGATAGATAGATAATGGATAAAAGGCTGATACAGTCACCACCATAAGTCCAACAGAGGCCGTCATACACAGCTTTCCCTGAACCCTGAATAGTAAAACCATCTGCTTGGTCTGTGGTTTGCGAGTATTTATCATGGGGTAACAAGGCCGTATTATTAGTCTGTCCTGCAGTGATGTACATGTGGCTGATATCACTCTCCTCCTGTCTGCGTGCTGCTCGCCATCCTCCTGCCTCATCCCTGCAGGTTGTGGACATGATCATTAGTTAAAGAGATAACACAATGTGCCGTACCTCATCCATCACCGATACAGCCACCGCCGCACCATTCATGTAAAAGTAAAGGTGATATTTTATACAGTCCATGAAGGAGGGAAATTAAATACATTAATACAGGGTAATCAATAATACCGCCATACAGTGACTATGTACAGGACAGATACCAGCTCTACACAGGTGCTCTTATTTCATTCAGAGCTCAGACCAGATTACATCCTTAGGCTATGTTCACACTGCGAGTCCGGCCGTAGTGCGAACCGCTAATATACGCACGTAGTTTTGAGGTTGATGCGTTCGCTTGAAAGTATATGATATACGCCCGCACAATGCACACTACATATGAGCTTACGGCTGGATCGTATACGGTGCCGTGAAAAATGAACAAGACCATTGTCTGAGGGCGGAAATGTTCCAACTCACGGCCGTGGATTTCCATGCGGTCCCGTACGGAGTACTTATTTCAGCCAAATTGAACTTGATTTTTCGATCCAAAAGGTTCTGTGAGTTTTATTGGGCTGGGCGAAGATTTCCAAGTAAATGACCTGTTTCAGATCGCTTCGAAACAAGCTAGGGAAGCATAACTGTACTGCGGGCGTATGTTCGCGGTTCGTACGCATCCGGCCGCATGTCGATTTTTCCCATGCCCGTAGTTTCAGCCGCACATGTACGCCGCCGTACGAAATGCGGCCGGACTCATACGCAGTGTGAACATAGCCCTATAGACAGACCCCAGAATACTAAATAACCCAGCAGATTAGTTTTACTATGTGTTCCCTTTGGCTTCTAAACTTCCACAGTTTTACCAGCAGGGGGCAACAATTCTATACAAAAAAAATACACATTATCTAAAACCCTGCACCCTACAGATGTACACAATGGAGAGAATGAAAAAAAATCTTGGTTAATCTAGTTTGCTTATTCGCACCCACAAGCTTAGATTTTGGTGTGTTACATTTAAGAAGAACTATTCATATAAGTAAGATAACATAAGGAACTGTGCCTCCACCCTCCGCCATGCCTCCTCCTCACCTCTATCCATGAGAATGCCGGCTCTGTGGAAAATGATCTCATAGCCGTCTCATATCCGTATGTGGGTAGTTCTGATAATGAAAATGCCAGGGAGTCTGTCAGCTGTCAGGCATATGCAGTGTACTACTATTCCCAGCATTCACAGAAACTCTGACAAGATGCTTAATGTGCAACAGGACAACATCGACCTTATTGTAAGCCAATCATATTACCTATGAGAAAGAATATATGTAATATAATACCGCTCCTATATACAAGAATATAACTACTATAATACTGCTCCTATATACAAGAATATAACTACTATAATGTGGCTCAGGGAAGAAACAGAGTGCTGCACCTCACACCTATGGCTGATACTAGTGCCGCTTGGCTAAATAAAAAACACATCAGAATTTTGTGTATGAATTGATCAAGCCATACTGCCCCATGTACCTCGTGCCGGTATCTGATACACATGGGTCCCTACACTAAGTCCACACCGTGCCAGTCAGTGGCCACCAACCCCGCAGGCGTGCACAGCCAGGGAACGGGGGCCATGGGACGGCCCTGCGACCCCCATGCCACAGGACCAGAACCAAAAACACCACACCAGAACCCGGCCAGCACCGCCGGCGGAGAAGGTCGCCCCCAAGCAGCACAAGTCTGGATAAGGTATTGCGCTCACCATAGCTGCAGCAAACAGAATGGGAAAAAACCAGGAGGGATTAAAACCATGTGCACTCAGGTGTCTCCTGCTAATTGCGGTCATGTGGGTCTCACCAGGAGGAGTGCAAAACACGGAGAAAAGAGAGAAACAAAATGTGGCTCAGGGAAGAAACAGAGTGCTGCACATCACACCTATGGCTGATACTAGTGCCGCTTGGCTAAATAAAAAACACATCAGAATTTTGTGTATGAATTGATCAAGCCATACTGCCCCATGTACCTCGTGCCGGTATCTGATACACATGGGTCCCTACACTAAGTCCACACCGTGCCAGTCAGTGGCCACCAACCCCGCACGCGTGCACAGCCAGGGAACGGGGGCCATGGGACGGCCCTGCGACCCCCATGCCACAGGACCAGACCCAAAAACACCACACCAGAACCCGGCCAGCACCGCCGGCGGAGAAGGTCGCCCCCAAGCAGCACAAGTCTGGATAAGGTATTGCGCTCACCATAGCTGCAGCAAACAGAATGGGAAAAAAACAGGAGGGATTAAAACCATGTGCACTCAGGTGTCTCCTGCTAAGGTGTCTTCCCCATTCTGTGAGAGCAGCAATGGTAAGTGTAATACCATATCCATACTTGTGTCGTTTGGGGGCAGCCTTCCCCGCCGGTGGTGCTGGCTGGGTTTTGGTGGGGCTTTTTGGGTCTGGTCCTGTGACATTGGGGTTGCAGGGCCGTTCCATGGCCTCCCTTCCCTGCACGTGCACGCTTTGCGGGGTTGGCGGTCGCTGACCGACACGGTGTGGAGTTAGCGTAGGGACCCGTGTGGACCAGAGGACCTGCGCGGTGGTACACGGGGCAATATGGTTTGATCAATTCATATACAGACACTCTGGTGTTGATTTTTAATATAGGCCTGGCGGCATTAGTATCAGCCATAGATGGGATGTGCAGCCGTTCCATTCTCTCCAGTTCGTGTTTTCGTTCATAACTACTATAATACCGCTCCTATATACAAGAATATAACTACTATAATACCGCTCCTATATACAAGTATATAACTACTATAATACTGTTCCTATATAAAAGAATATACCTACTATAATACTGCTCCTATATACAAGAATATAACTACTATAATACTACTCCTATATACAAGAATATAACTACTATAATACGAACTGGAGAGAATGGAACGGCTGCACATCCCATCTATGGCTGATACTAATGCCGCTAGGCCTATATTAAAAATCAACACCAGAGTGTCTGTATATGAATTGATCAAGCCATATTGCCCCGTGTACCACCGCGCAGGTCCTCTGGTCCACACGGGTCCCTACGCTAACTCCACACAGTGTCGGTCAGCGACCGCCAACCCCGCAAAGCGTGCACGTGCAGGGAAGGGAGGCCATGGAACGGCCCTGCAACCCCAATGTCACAGGACCAGACCCAAAAAGCCCCACCAAAACCCAGCCAGCACCACCGGCGGGGAAGGCTGCCCCCAAACGACACAAGTATGGATATGGTATTACACTTACCATTGCTGCTCTCACAGAATGGGGAAAACATAGGGTCCAGACATGTGAGCACAGGCATATCCTGCTAATTTTGGTCATGTGGGTCTTATAAAGGAGTGCTAGCTGTTCAGAGAGGGAGAATTGCAAAACACGAACTGGAGAGAATGGAACCGCTGCACATCCCATCTATGGCTGATACTAATGCCGCTAGGCCTATATTAAAAATCAACACCAGAGTGTCTGTATATGAATTGATCAAGCGTAGCGTAGGGACCCGTGTGGACCAGAGGACCTGCGCGGTGGTACACGGGGCAATATGGCTTGATCAATTCATATACAGACACTCTGGTGTTGATTTTTAATATAGGCCTAGCGGCATTAGTATCAGCCATAGATGGGATGTGCAGCGGTTCCATTCTCTCCAGTTCGTGTTTTGCAATTCTCCCTCTCTGAACAGCTAGCACTCCTTTATAAGACCCACATGACCAAAATTAGCAGGAGATGCCTGTGCTCACATGTCTGGACCCTATGTTTTTCCCATTCTGTGAGAGCAGCAATGGTAAGTGTAATACCATATCCATACTTGTGTCGTTTGGGGGCAGCCTTCCCCGCCGGTGGTGCTGGCTGGGTTTTGGTGAGGCTTTTTGGGTCTGGTCCTGTGACATTGGGGTTGCAGGGCCGTTCCATGGCCTCCCTTCCCTGCACGTGCACGCTTTGCGGGGTTGGCGGTCGCTGACCGACACGGTGTGGAGTTAGCGTAGGGACCCGTGTGGACCAGAGGACCTGCGCGGTGGTACACGGGGCAATATGGCTTGATCAATTCATATACAGACACTCTGGTGTTGATTTTTAATATAGGCCTAGCGGCATTAGTATCAGCCATAGATGGGATGTGCAGCCGTTCCATTCTCTCCAGTTCATATCTACTATAATACTGCTCCTATATACAAGAATATAACTGCTATAATACTGCTCCTATATACAAGAATATAACTACTATAATACTGCTCCTATATACAAGAATATAACTGCTATAATACTGCTCCTATATACAAGAATATAACTACTATAATACTGCCCCTATGTACAAGAATATAACTGCTATAATACTGCTCCTATATACAAGAATATAACTGCTATAATACTGCTCCTATATACAAGAATATAACTACTATAATACGAACTGAAGAGAATGGAACGGCTGCACATCCCATCTATGGCTGATACTAATGCCGCTAGGCCTATATTAAAAATCAACACCAGAGTGTCTGTATATGAATTGATCAAGCCATATTGCCCCGTGTACCACCGCGCAGGTCCTCTGGTCCACACGGGTCCCTACGCTAACTCCACACCGTGTCGGTCAGCGACCGCCAACCCCGCAAAGCGTGCACGTGCAGGGAAGGGAGGCCATGGAACGGCCCTGCAACCCCAATGTCACAGGACCAGACCCAAAGAGCCCCACTAAAACCCAGCCAGCACCACCGGCGGGGAAGGCTGCCCCCAAACGACACAAGTATGGATATGGTATTACACTTACCATTGCTGCTCTCACAGAATGTGAAAGACATAAGGCATACCTCCCAACTGTCCCGGATTTCGCGGGACAGTCCCGTTTTCGGGGTGCTGTCCCGCGGTCCCGGAACGGCACCCAGTTTCCCGCATTATATGTGGCCCCAGCAAAAAAAACAATAAACCAGTAACTCACCTGTCCTCCGGTCCCAGCAGCTCCTCTCCCGGCAGAGCGCGCACTCCCGTCATCCTCCGGGGCGGGCAGCGGGGTATACAGACACTGACTGTGCCGGAAGTGACCTGCAGCCTTTATCATGAATCACTTCCGGTACAATTAGTGACTCTGTACCCCGCTGCCCGCTCCGGAGGATGACGGGAGTGCGCGCTCTGCCGGGAGAGGAGCTGCTGGGACCGGCGGACGGGTGAGTTACTGGTTTATTGTTTTTTTCGCTGGGGCCACACTAATGGGGGGGGGGTTGGCTACTCTGTGGGGCGCTATATGGGGGATTGGCTACTATGGGGGGCACTATATGGGGGCATTGGCTACTATGGGGGGCACTATATTGGGATTGGCTACTATGTGGGGCACTATATGGGGGCATAGGCTACTATGTGGGGCATATATGGGGCATTGGCTACTATGTGGGGCATATATGGGGGATTTGCTACTCTGGGGCACTATATGGGGGCATTGGCTACTATGTGGGGCATATATGGGGCATTGGCTACTATGTGGGGCACTATATGGGGGCATTGGCTACTATGTGGGGCACTATATGGGGGCATTGGCTACTATGTGGGGCATATATGGGGGATTGGCTACTATGTGGGGCATATATGGGGGCATTGGCTACTATGTGGGCACTATATGGGGATTGGCTACTATGTGGGGCACTCTATGGGGCATTGGCTACTATGTGGGCACTATATGGGGATTGGCTACTATGTGGGGCACTCTTTGGGGGATTGGCTACTATGTGGGCACTATATGGGGCATTGGCTACTATGTGGGCACTATATGGGGGATTGGCTACTATGTGGGGCATATATAGGGATTGGATAATATGTGGGCACTATATGGGGAATTGGCTACTATGTGGGGCACTATATGGGGGGATTGGCTACTATGTGGGGCACTATATGGGGCATTGGCTACTATGTGGGGCACTATATGGGGATTGGCTACTATGTGGGGCACTATATGGGGGCATCGGCTACTATGTGGGGCACTATATGGGGAATTGCTAATATGTGGGTACTATATGGGGACTGGCTACTATGTGTGCACTATATGGGGATTGGCTACTATGTGGGGCACTCTATGGGGGATTAGCTACTATGTGGGCACTATATGGGGGATTGGCTACTATGTGGAGCACTCTATGGGGGATTGGCTACTATGTGGGGCACTATATGGGGGCATTGGCTACTATGTGGGCACTATATGGGGATTGGCTACTATGTGGGGCAAATATGGGGGCATTGGCTACTATGTGGGGCATATATGGGGGCATTGGCTACTATGTGGGGCATAAATGGGAATTGGCTACTATGTGGGCACTATATGGGGGATTGGCTACTATGTGGGGCACTATATGGGGGCATAGGCTATTATGTGGGCGCTATATGGGGGCATAGGCTACTATGTGGGGCACTCTATGGGGGATTGGCTACTATGTGGGGCACTCTATGGGGATTGGCTACTATGTGGGGCACTATATGGGGGGATTGGCTACTATGTGGGGCACTCTATGGGGGATTGGCTACTATGTGGGGCACTCTATGGGGATTGGCTACTATGTGGGGCACTATATGGGGGGATTGGCTACTATGTGGGGTACTATATGGGGATTGGCTACTATGTGGGGCACTATATGGGGGGATTGGCTACTATGTGGGGCACTATATGGGGGCATTGGCTAATATGTGGGGCATATTTGGGGGCATTGGATACTATGTGGGGCACTATATGGGAGGATTGGCTACTATGTGGGGCACTATATGGGGATTGACTACTATGTGGGGCGCTATATGGGGGCATAGGCTACTATGTGGGGCACTCTATGGGGGATTGGCTACTATGTGGGGCACTCTATGGGGATTGGCTACTATGTGGGGCACTATATGGGGGGATTGGCTACTATTTGGGGTACTATATGGGGATTGGCTACTATGTGGGGCACTATATGGGGGGATTGGCTACTATATGGGGCACTATATGGGGGCATAGGCTACTATGTGGGGCTCTATATGGGGGCATTGGATACTATGTGGGGCACTATATGGGGATTGGCTACTATGTGGGGCACTATATGGGGGCATTGGCTACTATGTGGGGCACTATATGGGGGCATAGGCTACTATGTGGGGCTCTATATAGGGCATTGGCTACTATGTGGGGCACTATATGGGGGCATAGGCTACTATGTGGGGCACTATATGGGGGCATTGAATACTATGTGGGGCACTATAATGGGGGACTGGATACTATATAGGAAATTTTTGGGGGGTTGAAAACTGTATAGGGCACTATTCAGTCAGCAGCATGTGGTCACTATATGGGAGTGGCTATGGAGGGTTGCTATGGGGTGTGGCTATGGAGTGTTGCTTTGGGGGCGTGGCTATGGGGACCGCGGCGCACATGTCCCTCTTTGCTCTTTGCAAAAGTTGGGAGGTATGCATAAGGTCCAAACATGTGAGCACAGGCATATCCTGCTAATTTTGGTCATGTGGGTCTTATGAAGGAGTGCGAGCCGTTCAGAGAGGGAGAACTGTGAAACACGAACTGGAGAGAATGGAACGGCTGCACATCCCATCTATGGCTGATACTAATGCCGCTAGGCCTATATTAAAAATCAACACCAGAGTGTCTGTATATGAATTGATCAAGCCATATTGCCCCGACACGGTGTGGACAGGGCCGGTTTTAGACTAAATGTGGCCCTGGGCAAAGTTGAAGGTGGGGCCCCATATGCTGAAATATTGTAGCAACAATTTAAGGTCCCCATACATTTTACACTTTTGTTGGTGGTAACTGCTGCTCGTGGTGGGTTCGGCCATCAGTGTAAGGTGTATGGGGCTCTCTGGACAGTCTGACAGATGACATCAGTGGACATAGGGGGTCGGACTTGATGGAAAATCAACACCCAACCTCTTTGTTGTCAGAGAGATAAGCCACCATCAGATCTGTCTGGCTATAGCTTATCCCTCTTATAGAGGACACAGGAACACTCATCTGTGCCGAACATTCCTGTGTATGGGGAGGACAGGGCCGGATGGGAGAGAGAATTGTCAGCTGAAGGATTGTTCAGCCAGCAGCTACTGAAAGTGTACGGACAGTATAAGGGCCGTACTACACGGCCTGATATTCCGGAGAAGTGAGCGCCAATCTAGTAGAATGGAGCTCGCTTACAGAGCCAACCACATGGCTCAATTATTGTGCAGCAAAGGCTGTATATATATAATCTATCATTAGTGATGTCTGTGCAGCCCTTGCTGTATATAGTAAATAATTAAGATATATATATATATACTACCTGATCACGTTCCCTGGTGTCCTCAGGCCTTGTCTGTGGGATCCTCCAGTCACCGCAGCTGCAGCTCTCACTTCTAGTCCCCTCTCTGAGGTGACAGGCCGCTCAGGCAATCACTGGCCGTAACAAACAGACAAAGCCTGAGGACACCAGGAACATGATCAGGTAAGCAACAGCTTTATTATTTTATATGCACATCAGCCAATGATTTTTAAACTTACCAAAAGAAAACGATCAGTTGATGATTGTTGTCTTTATTACACAGAGCGATATCGTCCGGATTCGAACAATTTTCGCTCCTTGTATTAGGGCCCTTATTCACATTGAGTCAGTTCAGAAGGTTACATGCCGGGACTGCCGCTACTGTACATGCCGGGACTGCCGCTACTGTACATGCCGGGACTGCCGCTACATGTCGGGACTGCCGCTACTGTACATGCCGGGACTGCCGCTACTGTACATGCCAGGACTGCCGCTACTTTACATGCCGGGACTGCCGCTACTGTACATGCCAGGACTGCCGCTACTGTACATGCCAGGACTGCCACTAGTGTTGTAAACACAAGAACTATTTATATGAATTGTTTTAAAAAATAAATAAAAAAAAATCACTATATCAGGACCAAATATTACCTCCAAACTGTTATTGAAGAAAACACACTATATACAGGCCAATATTACTACCATAGAGTGACCACAGCGTAATGACTCTATATACAAACCAATATTAGAACCATACCATGACGCCACATAAAGACTCTATATACAGACCAATATTACCACCATAGACTGACCACCACATAATGACTCTATATACACTATATACAGACCAATATTACCGCCATAGACTGACCACCACATAATGACTCTATATACACTATATACAATCCAATATTACCGCCATAGACTGACCACCACATAATGACTCTATATACAGACCAATATTACTACCATAGACTGACCGCCACATAATGACTCTATATACAGACCAATATTAGCACCACACCATAACCGCCACATAATGACACTATACATTCTATATACAGACCAATATTACTGCCATAGACTGACCACCACATAATATAGTTCTGTATATAACGCATACATAGAGTCATTATGTGGCGGTCACTCTATGGCAGTAATATTGGTCTGTATATAGAATGTATAGTGTCATTATGTGGCGGTTATGGTGTGGTGCTAATATTGGTCTGTATATACTGTAGAGTCATTATGCAGTGATCAGTCTATGGTGGTAATATTGGTCTGTATATAGAGTCATTATGTGGCAGTCACTCTATGGCAGTAATGACTGTATATAAACACTATATACAGACCAATATTACCCCCATAGACTGATCACTGCATAATGACTCTATATACACTATACAGACCAATATTACCACCATAGACTGACCACTGCATAACGACTCTATATACAGACCAATATTACCGCCATAGACTGACCACCACATAATGACACTATACATTCTATATACAGACCAATATTACTGCCATAGATTGACCGCCACATAATGACTCTATGTATGCATTATATACAGAACTATATTATGTGGTGGTCAGTCTATGGCAGTAATGACTATATATACACTATATACAGACTAATATTACCCCCATACAGTGACCACCACCTAAGGACTGAATACCACCTTATTTTTTTCTCAATAAAACACACCGTATTGCCTTAGTGCAGTGGCGAAATTTGGTGGGGGCAAAGGGGGCGGTCGCTCCCGGGCCCACTCATGCAAGGGCCCACTGAGGTCTCAGACTGTTAATGCTGTCTGCAAAAGCTATTGCTTTTGCAGACAGCCTTAACACATGTCTGTAGTGACCGGGGCCCCCAAGAAGCCAACAGCACCTGACAATAGCGGGCCCCCTGCTCCTGAGGGGGCAGCTCAGCTGTCGGATGCAGAGCCCGGCCAGGGCTGGATCTTCTCCCTGCATCTTCCTGCTTCTTCCTCACACGCTGCTGCTGGCCCCTCCCCCTCACTGTCCTACAGAGCTGGTATGAGGGGGAGGGGAGGGACCAGCAGCTGGAGGGATCCTCACCGTCTATGGCTGCCAGGGAGAGACTGAAGACGTCCAGCAGCAGCTCTGACAGGGAGTGAGGCTGCCGAGTGCTGGAAGATGTCAGGTACTGAGTGAGGACTGTGAGAGGAGTGACAACACACACACAGACAGACAGACACAACCACCCACCCCACTGACCAAATGATCAGGAGGAGATATACTGTATATTTATGTACAGTATATGTGTGTGTGTCTCCTGTTGCTCACTTGGTCACTGCTGTGTGTATATATATATATATATATAATATGACCAATTGAGCAGCAGGATATATAAGTGATAAGTGACCGGCAGGATATATATAATTATATATATAGCTCTGACTTGCAACAGCTGGAGGGACTGAGTGTGACAACCTTGCTGTAGTCAGTGTGTAATGGAGGTCACCCAGCTTTTCCAGTGTCCTGTAGTCAGCATAATGGAGGTCACCCAGCTTTCCCAGTATCCTGTCGTCAGTGTCATGGAGGCCACTCAGCTTTCCCAGCATCCTGTATGTCAGTGTGTAATGAAGGTCACCCAGCTTTCCAGCATCTTGTACTCAGTATGATGGAGGTCACCCAGCTTTCCAGAATCTTCTATTCAGTATAATGGAGGTCACCCAGCTTTCCCAGCATCCTGTATGTCAGTGTGTAATGAAGGTCACCCAGCTTTCCAGCATCTTGTACTCAGTATGATGGAGGTCACCCAGCTTTCCAGAATCTTCTATTCAGTATAATGGAGGTCACCCAGCTTTCCCAGCATCCTGTATGTCAGTGTGTAATGAAGGTCACCCAGCTTTCCAGCATCTTGTACTCAGTATGATGGAGGTCACCCAGCTTTCCAGAATCTTCTATTCAGTATAATGGAGGTCACCCAGCTTTCCCAGCATCCTGTATGTCAGTGTGTAATGAAGGTCACCCAGCTTTCCAGCATCTTGTACTCAGTATGATGGAGGTCACCCAGCTTTCCAGAATCTTCTATTCAGTATAATGGAGGTCACCCAGCTTTCCCATCATCATACAATGGAAGTCACACAGCTTTCCCAGTATCCTGTAGTCAGTATGATGGAGGTCACCTAGCTTTTCCAGCAATAGTACTCAGTATGATGGAGACTGCACATGGGTCTGTACTAAACAGAGGAGGAGAGGAGTGTACTACACACAGGGGGGCAATACAATAGAGAAGCCTACACTCCAGAAAGGGGATCAATACAACAGAAAGGCCTATACTACACAGAGGCTGCATAGAGGGGGCTACACTACAGGGGAGTTTGTATAGAGATGAGGATAATGCTGGAGCGAGGATCCTAAAATGTCTCTCTAGCAGATCCTGTGGAGACGAGTCATGGTCGGAAAAGTCTTCATGATGGCCGGGGCCAGATGGAGACCTAAGGAAAAGTGAACAACCTTGAATATAAAAAAAAGTCGCAATTCATGCAGAGAAGCCGCCTTCTGTGAGTGACTGAATGATGTTTTTGTATTTGGTAGAACACCGTAATTCACACACTGCTTTTTCCAAGTAACCCCAATCTTGATAAAAGCCCCCCTTCCTTCCCCAGTGCTGAACTGAGTAAGGTCCGGGGGCCGAAGGCCCCCCACATCCACTCTGATCCCTAGCCTTCCTCCTCATGCAGCACCCACACTCTCTCAGAGGCCATGATAACTTGTGTCCCTTTATAAAGCTCCTACCATGGTGAACTCTCTCCCTCCCTACCACATTTTCACAAGCGCCCCCAACACATTTGACCACCTTGCTGTACCTGCACCATCATGTAGTTGCAAATGCAGGTATCTATACACCTTATGCTAAAGTAAGTTAAAGGGGTACTCCAGCAATTTTTATTTTTTAAAATTAACTGATTTCAGAAACTTATATAGATTTGTAAATTACCTCTGTTTAAAAATCTCAAGTCTTCCAGTACTTATCAGATAGATAGATAGGAGATAGATAGGAGATAGATAGGAGATAGATAGGAGATAGATAGGAGATAGATAGATAGATAGATAGGATAGAAGTGGATATCTAGCAGCTCATCACATATCTTGGATTGTACATGGATGATCACAACCAACTCACCCCTTTTAATGTCTAAAAGTGTATTACCTATACCACTATTATCTTTTATTTTTAAGATAATCTGGTTAAAAGGGTTCTCCAGAATTAAAAGAAAAACAGCATAATTGTTTTCTTCCAAAAACAGCGCCACCCCTGCTCTTAGGTTGTGTGTGGTATCACAACTTGGCTCCATACACTTTAGTCGAATACCACACACAAACTGAGGACAAGAGTGGTGCTGTCTGTGGAAGAAGGCAGCTATATTTTTCTAATCTTAAGCCCTTTTACTTTTTTTGTGGTTCTATATTTCAGATGTAGAAGCCTCTTACACTGCTCTTTATCCTTATTCACTATAAGAAATGTAGAAGAATATACCCTTTATTATTCAGAAATCCTTGTCACCTGCTGAGGTTTCCTATGGGTAACAATGGTTGGGGGCCCACTTAGACTCACTCGCCCCCCCTAGGCTGAACCCCTAGCTACGCCCCTGCCTTAGTGACATCATCATACACTATACATAGGAGCTGCAGCCAATCACCGGTCACCTGCAGCAATTACATAGGACGGATGAGGCCGGACAATGGCTGCAGCTCCTATATACAGTCTATTCACTTCTACACCTCTGCTGGATAGTGGAGTCAGCAGTGCTAATACACACACACTCACTATATATATATATATATATATATATATATATATATATATATACACACACACTAACACATCATGAAAACACATACAAATCAAAACCATACAGTCCATACAGTACACAGACATGTAACACACACTACATTCATCCCTCATACACACTACATATACAGTATACTTACTACCACTAGCAGCATGCTGGGAGTAGTGGTGCATCCTCTAATGTCCATGCAGCAGCAGGTTGGGATCCTCACACTGCAGCCTGCAGCCCTCTCCTCCATGTCCCGACTGCTGTAATATTACACCATGTGACACAGAGGAAGTCACAAGGTGCAGTGAAGCTGGAGGGAGGGGGAGGGGAGGAAGCACACTCCGGAGCCCAGCGTCCTGCAGCCTCTATGTGACCCCTGATATCAGCCATCAGCTGTAGCCAGGGATCACTGCCAGAGCCTGCAGGACGCTGTCTGTGCACTCCTGCCCCTGACACATACTATAACTGCCGTAGGGGGCCCCCAGGGCATGGGGGCCCTAGGCATTTGCCCTGTCTGCCCCCCCCTAACGCCGGCCCTGGGTGTGGAGTTAGCGTAGGGACACGTGTGGACTAGAGGACCTGCGCGGTGGTACACGGGGCAATATGGCTTGATCAATTCATATACAGACACTCTGGTGTTGATTTTTAATATAGGCCTAGCGGCATTAGTATCAGCCATAGATGGGATGTGCAGCCGTTCCATTCTCTCCAGTTCGTGTTTCACAGTTCTCCCTCTCTGAACAGCTAGCACTCCTTTATAAGACCCACATGACCAAAATTAGCAGGATATGCCTGTGCTCACATGTCTGTGCAGTGTCCCAGAACAGCCCTTCTTATGCTCACACTTTCATTATAAACAGTTCTGTTCTGGAAAGCTATGGTCCACTGCAAACTGCGTGTATTGTGTCCCCCTTCTCAGTATTTAGGTCTGCCATTTCAGTCATTTATTGCATGTGTATTCAGGTATCAGTGTCTAAAGGTATTATGTCGCCTCCTAGTGTTCAAGGATGGTACTTCTCATGCATATTCCTCTGTATATGCCTAATGGTGTGATGATGCAATGGCTGGATGTCACGTGACTGTGCCCTGCTTCCATGGTAACACCAATGGTCATCGAGCTTTTGGCTGGGTTACCATGTGACTTCCTGTGCTACCTCAGTTTAGTCTATTCCCTACCATCAAGGGGATAGGTTGTCTGTTAGTCCTCTCTCTCCCTGCAAAAGAGAGAGGCCTGCGTTGTGCTCTGCTGCTTCAGTCCACTGGCTGTGTTCCTGTCTCAAGTCTCAAGATTCTCATCTGGGTGTCGATTCTTCAGTCATTCTTCAGTTCCTCTCATCATCATCTTCTCAAATCATCAACAGCAAGTATTCAATTCAAGTCTCATTCCACCCAGCATCTCTGCTTCAGTATCACTACTACTCCCATCATTCAGCACGCTACTCTCACAGCCTATTGCAGCATCACCCATTATTCTGCTTTATTCAAGATTGCCTTATTCCCGGTTGCATCCGGAGAGACTGTTGCTACTAGTTACCACCGTTACAATAAATATACAACTACCGTTGTTTCTGAACCTTGGCATTGGTGTGATCATTGGTGCCCTGACTAAGGACAACGAAGAATCGCACGCCCACAGCAGGAGCCCGGCTTCCAGCTGTAGCACCCTCGTGCCTAAACCGTGACCACTACATCCTACAGCTGCCCCGATTCCTGCACCCATCCAACATCTGTGTTGCGGAGTGGCCCCCAGGGGCCAGGGCGTAGCTTTTGGCGTCACGAACAGGATTACGATCGCATTGTGTGTCCCCAAGTCTGTGCCGCAACCCCAAAGAGACTTTGCCATATCACCATGGGGGTAATCAAGGCACTCAGGGCCCTGAACTGTACACAAGATGGCTGCCGTCTTCTCCAATTTCTGGCTGCGCCATACCCCGGAGAGGAGGGGGTGAATTGCCATGCTGCCAAAGCGTGGGAATCGCCCAGCGCCATAGACTTTGCATTGAATACTCCTGATTGGCTGCCTGCGCCAGATGACGTCACTGTTGCCGGGCAGACTTTGGAACCGGATCCTCCAGCCTGGCGCTCCTCCCCTTCCTGCTACAAGTTCCGGTCAGTGCGTAGCAAGATGGCGACCTTGATAGAAGACACGTGTGCCGCTGCTGCTGCCGTGTTACCAAGCTATCCACAGCCTCTGCTCGAGCTGGATCCCGCTTGCCTGTCTGCTCCGCTCCCGTCAGACGACGACAGCTGGGGGTCCGACGCTGCCGAGCATAGCCGTCCGGTCAGCCCGGCGCATAGTGACTGGGAGTTGGGCTCCTTGTCTGACCGCAGCCCGTCTCCGATACCAGCCCACTCCAGTGGATCGAATCTGGCTTTCTGTTGCTACTAGTTACCACCGTTACAATAAATTTACAACTACCGTTGTTTCTGAACCTTGGCATTGGTGTGATCATTGGTGCCCTGACTAAGGACAACGAAGAATCGCACGCCCAGTATTCCCGCATGGTCAGGAGCCCGGCTTCCAGCTGTAGCACCCTCGTGCCTAAACCGTGGCCACTACATCCTACAGCTGCCCCGATTCCTGCACCCATCCAACATCTGTGTTGCGGAGTGGCCCCCAGGGGCCAGGGCGTAGCATCTGGACCTTATGTCTTCCCCATTCTGTGAGAGCAGCAATGGTAAGTGTAATACCATATCCATACTTGTGTCGTTTGGGGGCAGCCTTCCCTGCCGGTGATGCTGGCTGGGTTTTGGTGGGGCTTTTTGGGTCTGGTCCTGTGACATTGGGGTTGCAGGGCCGTTCCATGGCCTCCCTTCCCTGCATGTGCACGCTTTGCGGGGTTGGCGGTCGCTGACCGACACGGTGTGGAGTTAGCGTAGGGACCCGTGTGGACCAGAGGACCTGCGCGGTGGTACACGGGGCAATATGGCTTGATCAATTCATATACAGACACTCTGGTGTTGATTTTTAATATAGGCCTAGCGGCATTAGTATCAGCCGTAGATGGGATGTGCAGCCGTTCCATTCTCTCCAGTTCATATCTACTATAATACTGCTCCTATATACAAGAATATAACTACTATAATACTGCTCCTATATACAAGAATATAACTACTATAATACTGCTCCTATGTACAAGAATATAACTACTATAATACTGCTTCTATATACAAGAATATAACTACTATAATACTGCTCCTATATACAAGAAAATAACTATTATAATACTGCCCCATATACAAGAATATAACTGCTATAATACTGATCCTATATACAAGAATATAACTACTATAATACTGCTCCTATATACAAGACTATAACTACTATAATACTGCTCCTATATACAAGAATATAACTACTATAATACTGCTCCTATATACAAGACTATAACTACTATAATACTGCTCCTATATACAAGAATATGACTACTATAATACTGCTCCTATATACAGGAATATAACTACTATAATACTGCTCCTATATACAAGAATATAACTACTATAATACTGCTCCTATATACAAGAATATAACTACTATAATACTGCTCCTATGTACAAGAATATAACTGCTATAATACTGCATATATATGCAGTGTCCCAGAACATGCAGACTACTACTCCTATTATGGCCATTTCTCTTGCTGTGTCAATGCCTGTTCTGGTAAGTGTTTGCACTGCAACTGCTGCTGCTTTTCCCCTAGTATTCTCTGGTAATGTGCATTCTCATGTGTATTCTCATGTATTCCTGTGTATTATTGCATTGTACAGTGGTATGCAAGGCTGTTGATCACGTGACCGTACCAGTGCCCTGTAACCATGGTTCCTCCAATGGCTGACTAGCTCTGGCCAGGAGCAACCATGTGACCTCCCACTTCCTACTAACAAGTTAGTCTTCCCCCTGCTTCCAAGCAAGGAGGATGTGTGTCGTCCCTCTCCTGCCTCAGAGGAGTTGGGCTTCTTCTCTGCAGCTCCCACTTCACCACTAGAAGTGTGGATCAGGTGCTCTGCTATATTCAAGTCTTCGGCTGTATCTGCCTGCTTAAGTGTCCGGAGTCTTCTCTCTCATCTGGGTGTCATTCCGTTATCTCTCATCATCGCTACAAGGATTCACAGCAAGTATTACTCTCAAGCTAATCCACCCAGCAACGCTATTCCTCTCATACTCCTACTCCCATCATCCGGCACGTATTCTCACAGCCTATGCAGCACCACTCCTGCTTTATTTGTCAAAGCCTGCTATATACCCGGTTGCATCCGGACAGAACTGTTGCTACTAGTTACCTCATCTATAATAAAACCGCTGTTACTGAACCCCGGCATTTGTGTCCACTAACTGGTGCCCTGACTAAGTGCAGCGAAGAATCGCATGCCCATCATCACCCGCAGATTCCACAGACCGGCCCTACAGCTGTGCCGCCCTCAGGCCTATACCGTGACAAGTATAACCCCTGCAGCTGCCCCGGTCATTGCCCGCTCATAACACCAGCACTGCGGAAGTGGCCCCCAGGGGCCAGGGCATCACATTTTTTTTTTTTTATTTATTATAGAAAAGGTAACTAGTAGCAACAGTTCTGTCCGGATGCAACCGGGTATATAGCAGGCTTTGACAAATAAAGCAGGAGTGGTGCTGCATAGGCTGTGAGAATACGTGCCGGATGATGGGAGTAGGAGTATGAGAGAAATAGCGTTGCTGGGTGGATTAGCTTGAGAATAATACTTGCTGTGAATCCTTGTAGCGATGAGGAGAGATAACGGAATGACACCCAGATGAGAGAGAAGACTCCGGACACTTAAGCAGGCAGATACAGCCGAAGACTTGAATATAGCAGAGCACCTGATCCACACTTCTAGTGGTGAAGTGGGAGCTGCAGAGAAGAAGCCCAACTCCTCTGAGGTAGGAGAGGGACGACACACATCCTCCTTGCTTGGAAGCAGGGGGAAGACTAACTTGTTAGGAGGAAGTGGGAGGTCACATGGTTGCTCCTGGCCAGAGCTAGTCAGCCATTGGAGGAACCATGGTTACAGGGCACTGGCACGGTCACGTGATCAACAGCCTTGCATACCACTGTACAATGCAATAATACACAGGAATACATGAGAATACACATGAGAATGCACATTACCAGAGAATACTAGGGGAAAAGCAGCAGCAGTTGCAGTGCAAACACTTACCAGAACAGGCATTGACACAGCAAGAGAAATGGCTATAATAGGAGTAGTAGTCTGCATGTTCTGGGACACTGCATATATATATATATATATATATATATATATATATATATAAATAACATAATCCATATTATTAACCTGTGATGTCCTGTACCCCCTGTGCTACGTGTGGTCACATCTGTTGCACTGATAATACGCGGGGCGGCCTACACGTAGAGGACAGGCACTGATGCCAGGCGCCAATATAGGGCAGGCCGCCTGTCTACACAAGCTCTGTCCTCACCAGCACTAAAAACATATGGCGTCACGTGTGACCTCAGCTTCCTGCCAGAAGAGAGAAAGGAGAGAGGAAGATGCTGGTTACTTTGGCTCGTATACAGAGTCCTGTAAAGGCTCAGAGCTCCCACATCAAACATGGAGCCCCTGTCTGGGCTTATCAGTGACGGCTTCTTCCAGGGTGGAATACAGAGATGCCTGGCAGCGGCTGACCCCTGGCTCACTCCACTTACTTCTATGGATGAACTCCTGACTATGGAGAATCCTCTCCAGCATAAATCATATGACATATCAGCGTGTGATCCTTCCAAATGTAAAGCAGCCATGTTCATTTCCATATATATGATATACACTTTCCTTTAATAGATTTAAAGGGCCAGTACACGAGAAATCGTGTTCTTTATATGCCTCATTGTGGTCCTGACAATTATGCTGCAGGGAAACTGTCAGTAAGCTGCTGTTGATGGATCTGATATTCCTTTTATAATATATTGAGTAAATAGGGGACCCCTCTATTTTATGTGCCGAAAAGTGAACTGCTGCAAAGTCCTTATAGAGCAGGGATTGAAAACCTTAGGCCTTTTAGCTGTTGCAAAACTAGAATTCTCACCATGCCTGGGCAGACAAAGCATTGTCTGTCCAGGCATGATGGGACATGTAATTTTGCAACAGCTGAAGGCCGAGGGTCCCCTATATCAGCTATAGAGGACCCCCTTGATTTCAGCGGTTACAATATAATGCATGGACACTGACTGCTTCACTCCATCAATAACAACTGCCTGGGATCAGCCAGTACTGAGAATATCTGCTCCGCTCATATATCTAAAGGCCCTATTCCACCAACAGATCTGACGACAAATTATCTGCCAAAGATTTGAAGCCAAACCCAGGAACAGACTATAAACAGAGAACAGGTCATAAAGGAAAGACTGGATTTCTGCTCTTTTCAAATCCACTCCTGGGTTTGGCTTCAAATCTTTGGCAGATAATCTGTCGTCAGATCTGTTGGTGGAATAGGGCCTTAAAGGACAACTCCGGCGGGACCCCCCCCCCCCAAAAAAAACAGACACACACAGACACCATACTCACCATCCCTCCGGTGACGATCGCCACTCCATTCGTCCGCCTCACCGTCACCGCCGTCCGCCGTCCAGCGATGTCTCTGACTTCCGGGTCCTGGGGATGGAAAAGGCTGCCAGTGCGCTTGCGCACCGGCAGCCTTTTCATTGGCTGGAGCGCATCACATGGCTTCCAGCAACCTCAGCCAATCAGGGCTGAGCAAGCTGGAAGCCATGTGTTGCGCTCCAGCCAATGAATAGGCTGCTGGTGCGCATGTGCACCAGCAGCCTTTTCCATCCCATTCACTCTCCATGAAGACTCCGAGGAGGAAGAAGACCCGGACCGCCCCCCGGCTCTGACGTCGTCGTCACCAGATGCCGCCCGGGAGAAGAGGACCGTGACGACCGTAATAGGTAATGTATACATTCTTTAACTTCCGGGCGGGGGGGTCGGGGGTCCGAAAGTGGAGGAAGGGGGCCAGACCGGGTATTTAACCACATTACAAAGTTATATAACTTTGTAATGTGTGTTAAATAAGCTTAAAAAAAATTTCGCCGGAGTTGTCCTTTAAGCCTGTCATGTGTGATACTATGTGAAGCCTAATGTAAGGATGGAGCTTTATCGACACCTAGTGGTAGTAACTGTGAACAGCAGGCAGGTACAAGGAGGGTTTTCTGTGTGTGGCTGTTTTAACCCCTTCCTGACAGCCCAAAATAGCTTAAAGGGAACCAATCACACACAAATTGGCCATAAAGATAAGGAAACGTGCTGGTACATCAGCCAGCACGCTTCCTAACCATCCCCCTGTCCCCTCCGTCCCATGAACATTCAGCCCGCAAAGTTAGTTTAATAGTGTCCCGCGCTGTATGCAAATTACCATCTAAGTAGTCAAGGTGGGCGGGCGGCTGGTCAAGTAGTCACGGTGGGCGGGGGCTTCGTCATGTAGTCACAGGCTCCTGGGCCGCCTCCGGTGCTGTAATCACGCCCCTCCGGGTGTGTTGTAAAGCGGCTCCTGGTGACGTCACTCGGGGGGGGGGGCGGCATTGCACGTCGGCCACGCCGACGTCTTTACTAAGCTGCGCATGCGCGGTACAGTGGGTGAAGCCGCTGCTGTACTACGCCGCGCAAGCGCAGTACAGCAGCGTCTTCTCAGGCTGCACTGCGCATGCGCAGCTTAGTAAAGACGTCGGCGTGGCCGACGTGCAATGCCGTGACTACATGACGAAGCCCCCGCCCACCGTGACTACTTGACCAGCCGCCCGCCCACCTTGACTACTTAGATGGTAATTTGCATACAGCGCGGGACACTATTAAACTAACTTTGCGGGCTGAATGTTCATGGGACGGAGGGGACAGGGGGATGGTTAGGAAGCGTGCTGGCTGATGTACCAGCACGTTTCCTTATCTTTATGGCCAATTTGTGTGTGATTGGTTTCTTTTAAATGACCCGGACAATTTTAATTCCTGCATTTCGTCTTCTAAGAGCTCGAGCGCTTTTATTTCTCCCATCTATAGGGCCATGGAATGGGTGAAATTGGGGTAAATACTGTTGAATGGGAACTTCCTATCTTTCTTATCGTAGTCCGAAAAACATGTGAGAAATTCCCTGTGTAAGGTCTGATGACAAAGCAATAAAGGGGAACTCTACCCAAAATAATCAAACATAATATTGGACAGTAATATCAGGGGCATCTCCACAGGGAAGCTCTGCCTTCTAGCGCTGGGTCATGGCTCAAGGGCCCCACCATGACAATATGCAGTGATGAAGTGGAGAACAGCAGGGGAGACTTTTCTTTTCCATTGGAGCCCTGCTATGTGTTTCGGCTCTACAAGGAGACACTTATTGTGATCATTTAGAAACAGAGAGGCCCAGAGGGCTCAGGTGAATTCAGGTGGGTCTACCAATTCAGCAGGGGAGGGTCATTCCTCCCCTGCAGTGCTGATTTAAGAGGGAACTCCAGGTAGAGGTTAAAAAAAATTGAAACTTGTGCAGAAGCATAAAACATTACTTACCTATCAATTCCAGTTTTGAAACTACCAAAAATCCATTTGTTTTGGGGTTTTTTGTTCTGTTTTGTGTTTCTGCACTTCCTGGTTGAGCAGTTGTACATAGTATTACAGGTTTCTGAATGCAATGCTTTCCCTCAGCTGTTCATCACAGCCCCCCACCCTGCACATTCCCCGCCCAAATCTATTGCAGAACATCTAGGCTGTGTTCACACATTGCAGTTTCATTGTGTTACTGAATTATTTACAGTAATTTATCATTTCATTGTTGTCCCACCCACACAGCACACTGTATTCCCTACCTGTAACACCACACAGCATGCTGTATTCTCTTCCTGTAACACCACACAGCATGCTGTATTCTCTACCTGTAACACCATACAGCACACTGTATTCTCTACCTGTAACTCCACACAGCACACTGTATTCTCTACCTGTAACACCACACAGCACACTGTATTCTCTACCTGTAACACCACACAGCACGCTGTATTCTCTACCTGTAACACCACACAGCACACTGTATTCTCTACCTGTAACACCACACAGCACGCTGTATTCTCTACCTGTAACACCACACAGCACGCTGTATTCTCTACCTGTAACACCACACAGCACGCTGTATTCTCTACCTGTAACACCACATAGCACACTGTATTCCCTACCTGTAACACCACACAGCACGCTGTATTCTCTACCTGTAACACCATATAGCACACTGTATTCTCTACCTGTAACACCACACAGCACTGTGTTCTCTACCTGTAACACCACACAGCATGCTGTATTCTCTACCTGTCACAGCACACAGCACACTGTATTCTCTACCTGTAACAGCACACAGCACGCTGTATTCTCTACCTGTAACAGCACACTGCATGCTGTATTCTCTACCTGTAACACCACACAGCACACTGTATTCTCTACCTGTAACAACACACAGCACTGTGTTCTCTTCCTGTAACACCACACAGCACGCTGTATTCTCTACCTGTAACACCACACAGCACACAGTATTCTCTACCTGTAACACCACACAGCACGCTTTATTCTCTACCTGTAACACCACACAGCACGCTGTATTCTCTACCTGTAACACCACACAGCACGCTGTATTCTCTACCTGTAACACCACATAGCACACTGTATTCTCTACCTGTAACACCACACAGCACGCTGTATTCTCTACCTGTAACACCACATAGCACCTGTATTCTCTACCTGTAACACCACACAGCATGCTGTATTCTCTACCTGTAACAGCACACTGCATGCTGTATTCTCTACCTGTAACACCACACAGCACGCTGTATTCTCTACCTGTAACACCACACAGCACGCTGTATTCTCTACCTGTAACACCACACAGCACGCTGTATTCTCTACCTGTAACACCACACAGCACACTGTATTCTCTACCTGTAACACCACACAGCACACTGTATTCTCTACCTGTACCACCACACAGCACGCTGTATTCTCTACCTGTAACACCACACAGCACACTGTATTCTCTACCTGTAACACCACACAGCACGCTGTATTCTCTACCTGTAACACCACACAGCACGCTGTATTCTCTACCTGTAACACCACACAGCACGCTGTATTCTCTACCTGTAACACCACACAGCACACTGTATTCTCTACCTGTAAGACCACACAGCACGCTGTATTCTCTACCTGTAACACCACACAGCACCCTGTATTCTCTACCTGTACCACCACACAGCACGCTGTATTCTCTACCTGTAACACCACACAGCACACTGTATTCTCTACCTGTAACACCACACAGCACACTGTATTCTCTACCTGTAACACCACACAGCACGCTGTATTCTCTACCTGTAACACCACACAGCACACTGTATTCTCTACCTGTACCACCACACAGCACGCTGTATTCTCTACCTGTAACACCACACAGCACACTGTATTCTCTACCTGTAACACCACACAGCACACTGAATTCTCTACCTGTAACACCACACAGCACGCTGTATTCTCTACCTGTAACACCACACAGCACGCTGTATTCTCTACCTGTAACACCACACAGCGCTGTGTTCTCTACCTCTAACACCACACAGCACGCTGTATTCTCTACCTGTAACACCACACAGCACGCTGTATTCTCTACCTGTAACACCACACAGCACGCTGTATTCTCTACCTGTAACACCACACAGCACACTGTATTCTCTACCTGTAACACCACACAGCACGCTGTATTCTCTACCTGTAACACCACACAGCACACTGTATTCTCTACCTGTAACACCACACAGCACGCTGTATTCTCTACCTGTAACACCACACAGCACACTGTATTCTCTACCTGTAACACCACACAGCACGCTGTATTCTCTACCTGTAACACCACACAGCACACTGTATTCTCTACCTGTAACACCACACAGCACACTGTATTCTCTACCTGTAACACCACACAGCGCTGTGTTCTCTACCTGTAACACCACATAGCACTCTGTATTATCTACCTGTAACACCACACAGCGCGCTGTATTCTCTACCTGTAACACCACTCAGCGCTGTATTCTCTACCTGTAACACCACACAGCACACTGTATTCTCTACCTGTAACACCACACAGCACGCTGTATTCTCTACCTGTAACACCACACAGCACACTGTATTCTCTACCTGTAACACCACACAGCACGCTGTATTCTCTACCTGTAACACCACACAGCACACTGTATTCTCTACCTGTAACACCACACAGCATGCTGTATTCTCTACCTCTAACACCACACAGCACACTGTATTCTCTACCTGTAACACCACACAGCACGCTGTATTCTCTACCTGTAACACCACACAGCACACTGTATTCTCTACCTGTAACACCACACAGCACGCTGTATTCTCTACCTGTAACACCACACAGCACGCTGTATTCTCTACCTGTAACACCACACAGCACGCTGTATTCTCTACCTGTAACACCACACAGCACGCTGTATTCTCTACCTGTAACACCACATAGCACACTGTATTCCCTACCTGTAACACCACACAGCACTGTATTCTCTACCTGTAACACCACACAGTACACTGTATTCTCTACCTGTAACACCACACAGCGCGCTGTATTCTCTACCTGTATCACAACACAGCGCACTGTATTCTCTACCTGTAACACTACACAGCACGCTGTATTCTCTACCTGTAACACCACACAGCACACTGTATTCTCTACCTGTAACACCACACAGCACGCTGTATTCTCTACCTGTAACACCACACAGCGCGCTGTATTCTCTACCTGTATCACAACACAGCGCGCTGTATTTTCTACCTGTAACACAACACAGCGCACTGTATTCTCTACCTGTAACGCTGATATTGGAATAATGAACTGTTTGATTTTTTTTTCTTTTTATTTCCACGCACATATTATGATCAAGCATCTGTTATCTTTGAAGTTGAGCCCCACAATAAGGCTCTGATCCTCTTTGCCGTTTAGCATAATTTACTTGTGTTACTGCATCATTTTTGTGGATACGCTGCAGTACTGCAATGACACTCCAACATGTGTGAACATCCCTAATTTCACTGCACTTCTGCACAATCAGCGTAATCAGTGCAACATACTTGTAGAGAAATAGAGGCAATGTGGCACTTGCTGAATTTTCCACGTATTCTTTATTACACCATCTTGACAGTCAGTAATACAAAGTACAGATCGGCAACGAACGTTTCACGCTAAATCGCGCTTCAGCAAGTGCCACATTGCCTCTATTTCTCTACAAGTATATTGGACTGTGTTTGCTGAGAGGCGTAGAGCACTGCTATTACCACGCCAGTGTCCAGAGAGACTCTAGCAGCTGGGATCTCCTATATAGCGGTGAGTGGATAGTGCCGATACCCACTTCTATGAACTGTAATCAGTGCAACACCTGCTTCTGGCCAGTCAGAGATGGTGAATCACTCAGGGGATTGGGTTATCCAGCCGCGCCTCCTGTGACATCACACCCTGCCCCCTGTCTGCATCATCAGCCTGATCTCAGCAAACACACACAATGTGAGACAGGGGCATGGAATATTTGTCTCCTAGGGGGGGATAGCAGCAGGAGACAATGTGAATTGGTACAGAGGTCATTTTTTTTTCACTTCCCGGATTTCTATCAGCTACCAGTGTGGCAGAACCGTACAGATACAGTAATACATTGTATAGACACATCTATATAACTTTTAATGTACTTTTAATAGAAAACAAGTTTTCCTTATCCAGAGTTCCCCTTTAAGCTACTATGTCAGCCAGCCTGCCCAATGGACCTCACCAGCCCCCTTAAAACCTCCAACTGTGATCAGGGTCCATCACTTGCCACTGAATTCAAGGATGGCCTTCAGCTAAGTGGCACTAAGGGTAGGGTGGTATACGGTGTATACTAAGTTTGGTCTTAAAGGGTTGCATCAGTTACGGTATATGGACGTCATAGAGGGCAAAGGCCTTTGAAGGGGGGTATATGGCTAGAGGCAGTAAGTTATCCTTTATACCTCCACCAATGCTACCCATTTTATAACTTTTTGGACTTTGTATAAATACAGTACATGTTCACATTTGACTTTGAAAGAAGCGAAGTAAAGATATTATTACTTTATTGGATATTTTTGTGTGTGTTAAGCTTTTTTTACTTAATGCTTCATATTTTCTGGTTAAGACCTTGTGACATATGATATCCAGCGATCTGATAAAGACTGTCAAACCCTGTGTTTTAAAACTTACACCATCAACCATAGCAGCCTAAGCAATGGGAAAGGTCTGTGGGGCACCTCAAGCCCACCTGACTGTGACTGGCGGTGGTACTGCAAGGCCCAGCCAACCTGCAGATTCTGTTCCCCATCAAGTGTCATTCCCTTGGGCCAGAGAGCACAGAGACACAATAAAGGTGCTCAGAGATACAGGGAAGGAGCACAGACAGCCAGATCAATAACTCCCTATAAGTCACCAGCTCAATAGCTGCTTATAGCCCAACAGCTAGGTAACCCCTTATAGCCCAGCAGCTAGGTAACCCCTTATAGCCCAGCAGCTAGGTAACCCCTTATAGCCCAGCAGCTAGGTAACCCCTTATAGCCCGGCAGCTAGGTAACCCCTTATAGCCCGGCAGCTAAGTAACCCCTTATAGCCCGGCAGCTAAGTAACCCCTTATAGCCCGGCAGCTAAGTAACCCCTTATAGCCTGGCAGCTAAGTAACTCCTTATAGCCCGGCAGCTAGGTAACCCCTTATAGCCCAGCAGCTAAGTAACTCCTTATAGCCCAACAGCTAGGTAACCCCTTATAGCCCAGCAGCTAGGTAACCCCTTATAGCCCAGCAGCTAGGTTACCCCTTATAGCCCAGCAGCTAGGTAACCCCTTATAGCCCAGCAGCTAGGTAACCCCTTATAGCCCAGCAGCTAGGTAACCCCTTATAGCCCAACAGCTAGGTAACCCCTTATAGCCCAGCAGCTAGGTAACCCCTTATAGCCCAACAGCTAGGTAACCCCTTATAGCCCAGCAGCTAGGTAACCCCTTATAGCCCAGCAGCTAAGTAACCCCTTATAGCCCGGCAGCTAAGTAACCCCTTATAGCCCGGCAGCTAAGTAACCCCTTATAGCCCAGCAGCTAGGTAACCCCTTATAGCCCAGCAGCTAGGTAACCCCTTATAGCCCGGCAGCTAGGTAACCCCTTATAGCCCGGCAGCTAGGTAACCCCTTATAGCCCGGCAGCTAAGTAACCCCTTATAGCCCGGCAGCTAGGTAACCCCTTATAGCCCAGCAGCTAAGTAACCCCTTATAGCCCGGCAGCTAAGTAACCCCTTATAGCCCGGCAGCTAGGTAACCCCTTATAGCCCGGCAGCTAGGTAACCCCTTATAGCCCGGCAGCTAGGTAACCCCTTATAGCCCGGCAGCTAGGTAACCCCTTATAGCCCAGCAGCTCAATAATCACTTATAAGTCGGCAGCTCACTTACTTGCTGCTCATATAACCTGTCAGCTCAATAACCCCTTATAAGTCGGCAACTCAATAACCCCTTATAGCCCAGAAGCTAGGTAACCCCTTATAGCCCAGCAGCTAGGTAAACCCTTATAGCCCAGCAGCTAGGTAACCCCTTATAGCCCAGCAGCTAGGTAACCCCTTACTCATGCAAACGTCTTTTGATTCTTTGCCTTGACCAATCGCTAATCTAGCTACTTCAGAGGATCTTAACCTATCATCAAGGGTTAGAGATTCTTCCAGGCCCTTGCCTGAGGCCAGGACCCTGTTGTGGGACTTTTTCTTATTCTTTTTCTTTTTGTTAGATGACACCCTAGCCATGTTCGGCTAGATCACCTTAGGAGGGACTACGGTGAAAACCGCGACTAACCCAGTTCATGCTGGTAAACTGTTTCTTCTACCTCTGAAAGCTATGCAAGTATATTGAGGTGTCGTACAAGCCAATAGTCAAGCTAAGTGCAAAGGCCGAGTCTCAACTGCCAGCCTGCAAGGTTCCTAAAGGGTACTCCCACCTAGCTCTACTCACTGGGTGTGACTGTAAGCCCTGATTTTGTGTCACTTTGTGCCCACAGGATGGCGGATGTGATGTCCTTCCCTCCTTTTCTGTGGATACAGAACTCTCTTCTAACAGCCCCAGCTGAGTACCTCCCATTTAAAACGGTCTGCAGTCGCCCAACACTAGGTTATTACAAGTTATTCTCATCAAGGTTTACTCTATTGTAAGAGCCTATAGTATGCAGAGACTGTAACAACTCCTATCAGGATCTATCCCAGCAACCACGCTGTGTCTGAACATAGCAACTCTTATCTTCTCCTATACTCCAGTAAAGCCAGGTGTGTATTATTTGACAGACAAACATCTATTGTATTCCTGAGGTTCCGAAACTGTGAAAGAACTGCTTATATGCTCTATAAAGAACTGTTTATGTTCTAACAGGTTTTACTGCAAACTAATTATATAGTTCTGTACTGTACTCTACAAAGTTTGATAGCAACAGTGGTAAAAAGGATGGTGAAAATACATAAACTCAAGCTTTCCCAGCTTCTTGTACTCAGTATAATGGAGGTCACCCAGCTTTCCCAGCATCTTGTACTCAGTATAATGGAGGTCACCCAGCTTTCCCAGCATCTTGTACTCAGTATGATGCTGATCACCCAGCTTTTCCAACATCTTATTCTCAGTATGATGGAGGTCACCCAGCTTTCCCAACAAATTATACTCAATATGATGGAGGTCACCCAGCTTTTTCAGCAACTTGTATTAATGTGTATGGTCCGAATTGTAAGGTCCACACAATGAAAACAATATAGGGAAAATACACCCCCGCAAAACACACCCACAATAGACCACACCCACAATAAGCCACACTGCTCACTGCCAAAGTCTAAGGCTGCATTCCCACGTTCCGTGATCCTGACGGATCACGGACGTGGAATGCATGTACCGGAGTCCCCCCGCGCCCGGACAGCATCTGTAATTAGATGCTGGGAGCGGGGGAGACTGTATTCATAAGCGCCGCGCTGTAATGATGCAGCCGCTCAGTGCTGTTACTACAGCGCGGCGCTTATGAATACAGTCTCCCCCCGCTCCCAGCATCTAATTACAGATGCTGTCCGGGTGCGGGGGGACTCCGGTACATGCATTCCACGTCCGTGATCCGTCAGGATCACGGAACGTGGGAATGCAGCCTTAGGGGGACACTTAACAAGTCCAGTGTTTTTTTTTTTTGCGCCGGGTTTAAAAAGGTCTCTGCATCGCCAACGGTTTGCAGATTTCTGTAGAGGAGCACTGCTCAGAACTGGCGTAGATTTCACTTATCATTTTTCTGTAAGAAAAATTATAAATTCAGCGGACCCAGAGTTTTCCTCTCCCATTCCGCCCCCTCCCCACCGCCTCTCCTTCCCTCTGGCATAACCTGGATGCTATGGAGGTATGGGGACAGGTGAGTTTACTTGTGTGTTATTTTGAATTTGCCTGTCGTTTTTGAATTTGGTTCTCCTCCCCATTGTGCAGACATGACGGTAATAAGCATTATCATGCTCACTTGTTTTTTTTCTATCACTACAATAGTGACATCTAGTGGTGGACTTGTAATATTACATGTACCATTGAAGAGGACCTGTCATCTGTGAATCATGTTCCAAACAGCTGACAACATTAGATAGCTGTTAGGTCAGGGCCACACATTGTATCTTTTATATATTCTACCTCCCCTCCCCTCCTATTGCTATCGCTGCTTGATTGACAGTCAGATGAAGGCTGGGCTCTATGCAGGACCAGAAGCAAGGAGGCATTACAGCTTGCAGCAGATCAGCAGGTTGGGAACACGTCTCTGACACTTTTTGCTGGAGAATAAAATCATTTTTCTGTGTTCTGGAAACACACACAGATATATACAAAGTACTATGTGTCTCCTTGTCCTAACAGTGACATCAGTTTAAAAAGTTAATAGCAGCTGACAGATTCACTGAGGCCCCATCCATATGTCTGGTCAGGAAACATTGATTAGGAGGCTTTAGGAAACCAGCAGTGTTTCCTGACTATGACAACAAACATACTCACCGGTGCACCCCTTCAGCTTTCCCCTCTGTCTTCCGGTTTTGCGAGCGCTCGTGCAATGCTGTCACTGGCCAGAAGAGTGATTGACAGCGCTGCATTTAACTGTATGTGCCCCTGATTAGGAGAACATACAGTTAAAGGGACAGTGTCAGCACCTGATAGCACTTGCCTGGGTGCTGGGCCAGGCTTCCAAGCAGTGCATCCAAAATTCCGGAAAGTTTTCAGATCCAGAACTGTCTGGAATTCTGGATGACCCCATAGGGTTCTATGAGGCATCCGTGATAGAATTTCCAATAATTATAGGACATGGCCTATTTTCTGGCACAGATACTCCTCAGGAAAAGCCCAATAGAAACCTATGGGTCAGGAAATCTATCCAAACTTCTTATTATTATTGATAAAAATGATTTCAGTTTATAAGGCAGAGAAATATCTTATGGTTTTCTTTATTAATAAGTTCTTTAGAAAGAAAAAAGAGATAATCAATTGCTTTCGAATCCTTAGAGAGGTAAAAGTTGTCAAACAACTTCCCATGAAATGAAAGCACAACCCTAAATGTAAAACAAGAAAACTATTACAAATTTTTATCTTCTGCCGAATGGATCCGGCCTTGCTTCTTGGTTTTTACGAGAAGGTTGGTACTGTTTTAGTTACTTCATATGGTCACTGTAAGAAAGAGAGGAAAGTGATCAGAACAGTAAAATATATGAAATTCATAAAAAAAATTACCACCAATTAATGCGATATAAAACAATTAGAGTCTAGGGTGCTGAGGATGTCTTAGTAAAGTGCTTTCTATATAAATGTAGATTCTGTTCAAGAATTATCCTCACTATTCACACAGGAAAGTTAAAAATAAAACAACTTTTAACATTACCTCACTATAAATAACACTCACCCATCTCACTGCCCCGGCCATAGCTGTTCCTATGTACGTTTCACTGTTAAAAAGCTTCTTCAGGGAACTGCCCCCTCATCCCCTGTCTCCCTTAAATATGTTGGGCCTCATTATTACCCCCGGTGCTTCTGGGATAATTGGGAAGCCAAGGCCACGTCACATCTGGGCCGGCATCTCAACCCATGCATGCATGGCCGCGGCGTCTGACGTCATGGGCATGCGCACAAAGGACACTGAGGCCTCCCGGAAGCGGCGTGTACGTCAGTGACTGAAGGAGCATGCACTTCCATCAGCGGGAAGATCCCATCTAGAACCTCATCTATCCTGGACAGCTTGTGCACAGTGCAGACAGCAACGGTTGGGTCAGACAGTGTCCAAAATTTTGATATCAGTATGGGTTTACCGTAGACAAAAACCATATCATAAATACCATGAAAAGAAAAAAACTGTATAACCCTTCTTCATTCAATGCTGAAGAGTTTTTTTTAGTCGCGAAGGTAAGTGATAAACATGAAGAACGGACAAATTTATTTACACATATGTACAAATGTCTGCATAATGTCGCCCCGTTGCTATGGGCGTCCCCACAATTCCAAGTGCAGGTTGCCGTCCCTACACTAAACAGAACACTTTGGGGGAGACTTATCAAACATGGTGTAAAGTGAAACTGGCTCAGTTGCCCCTAGCAACCAATCAGATTCCACTTTTCATTCCTCACAGACTCTTTGGAAAATGAAAGGTGGAATCTGATTGGTTGCTAGGGGCAACTGAGCCAGTTTCACTTTACACCATGTTTGATAAATCTCCCTACATAAGTACATCATACCCACTCTCTACCTTATGCACCATTTACCTAAGACATCTGGTTATCTAACCCTCTGCACACAAGACCTACACCTTATTTCCCTGATGAATCCACCTTACTGCCAACATTAGGAGGGGGAAACGCGTTGGAAGACAAGTGTGACGTCTGTCAGTGATTTCTCAAGACGACATGGTCGAAATAATTCTTACCTGGGGTATTCGGATGAATCAGCACTACAGTTCCTACTTGGTGGTTTATATTGTACAGAATTACCACCATTGGTCATTACTGGCCCCTGCCAGTCATCTTTCTAAGACTGAAACATTATTAGGCTATATGTACATATGTATAATAAATGCAAAAAAACAAATTTTCAGCAGCACAAGAAAAAAAGAGATTGTGGGTGCAAGTCTCACCAAACCGGACCCAGGTTCGTATGAAATATCCAAGAAGATGTAGGAGACCGCACTTCCAAAAAGAATATCCACTTTATTCACACCAATGCAACGTTTCGGCTTTATGTGTGTAGCCTTTCTCAAGCAGTGATACAAAACACTCCAATAGCATAGTATATATGGAAGTGTACATAATTACAAGTCATTAATCAATCATGTGAAAAAAATATAAACATTGTATATGATGCGTGATCAATGATAAAGAAAAAGTGCATCCAAAGAAATAATCATGTAAGGATAATAGGAGACCACACTTTCATGGTCATAAGTAGTGATCATAATAAGTACAGTGCAGAAAACATGTATATAACATAATGAGGTGACATTCACAGCTGTGTAATCAATACAAAACAAAACAAGGATACATACATACAAAGCGCCAAGGCAGGGAATCCACATGGAGAGGACAAAGCCGGGAACGCTAGCGTCGCCCGCTGATGACGTCACACTCGGCTCTGCGTCCGGATCATGGCAAGACGAGTCACATGACAGGGGGGGTGTCACGTGATCGGCGCGATCACGGGCGCATGCGCCGGGCAGCCACCAAGCCGCCGGCGGCACACGCATGCCCACTTAGGTCCAAAGAAAGAGGCCACCATATTGAAAAAGGGAAAACTGCCCTTACAGCATAGGTCATGTGAAGTATGGATAAGAATATTGTGCTAATGCAGGATAAGGCAAAGAAACAGACTCAGGGTGGCTAGAATAATTGATGTTAATTGTTAATAGTAAATAGTAATATATGTTAATATCAAATGACCAGTACCAAATGGAGCGCGGGGTAAGGTGTCAAGAAGACCTTGGGGGATAAACAGCAGGTCAACACAGGGCAAGTAGATGACACACAACACCTTACGGTCCTGTGGACACCAATGTCCTAAGAACCCGAACCATAAACCGCACGAGTGCAGAAGTAATGGGGTAGGTAAAATGACCACATCTGCTCCCCCCCCGTCATTTACAATGTTTATATTTTTTCACATGATTGATTAATGACTTGTAATTATGTAAACTTCCATATATACTATGCTATTGGAGTGTTTTGTATCACTGCTTGAGAAAGGCTACACACATAGAGCCGAAACGTTGCATTGGTGTGAATAAAGTGGATATTCTTTTTGGAAGTGCGGTCTCCTACATCTTCTTTTATGTATATTAATTTATTGTTATTTACCTGTTTGGATACATATGGTGTCTTGTTTAGTGTAGGGACAGCCACTTGCACTTGGAATTGTGGGGAGGCCCATAGCAGGGGGTTCCAATTAACACGCTAAGGCAGGGACTTTGTAGACATTTGTACATATGTGTAAATAAATGTGTCTGTTCTTTATCTTATGTTTATGTTTGTTTATCACTTACCTTCACAAATAATAAAACCTCAGCACTGAATAAAGACGAGTTATACAGTTTTTTTCTTTTCATGGTATTGAGCACAGTGCAGACAGATATTATAAATGATCACCTGATTTTAACTAAAAATGTGAGACATGATTCCTGCAATTTGTGACATGATAATACAGCAAATGTGAAAAAAATCGAAATATAATGAAATGTGTTATTGTGTAATCAAATGCCAAAATTTCACAAGTGACCAACATAATCCAAATTAATCCGAAAAAGTGCATTATATTCATAAATAAATCGTCATATTGACAAAGTAATCATGTAGATCAGTGGTAAGCAATAAATCATGGTAATAATATAAAAACGCACAAAGTAAAAAAAAAAAAAAAAGCATCATGTGAAAAAACACTGCATGTGAAAATAAGGTGGTTTTAGTTTTTTAATTTAAAAAAATATTCTATTTATATATATACTGTTTTGCAAAGATGAATAATAACTGCCCAGACACAGCTCAGTCCAACATAGAGATCCAAATCAGAAAGGTCAAGATTCTTCCCATTCTTATTATTTCACTAATGAAGTCTATACATCCTAAATCAGATAAAAACACTGTGAAAAAATATATATAAAAAAAAAATACAGAGAAAATCAATATAGAGAAATCAATACGGAGAATAGCGGCCGCACAGTCCACACAATGGAGAATGCGGCTCCGGCTGCACTTTACAATGTGCGCAGTGGTGAATTAGGATGCGGGCACACACGAATGCGCCGCATCCCAATTCAACAGAAATGAAGTTCAAAGAACAGCCGCGTCACAGAACGGCCGGTGTCTTACTGTGTGTGAACCCGGCCTAAAGATTTATACTTATCATTGTGCTGCTTTGTGATCCGGCATCTGGGTCTCCTATCCTCTGGACGCTGGCTGTATCTTCAGAATGAAGAGGAGGTGAGGCCTGAAGATACTACTGGCGTCAGGAAGACGGGAGACCTGGATGCATGATCACAAGCAACGTGGATGTAAGTATACACTGCTGCTTGTGACCTTTAAACTGACAGTACAGATATATTCGTATCCCTGATCCCTATATATATACATATTTGTGCTGTCTGTTTCCTGGGGTGCACAAACGATACAAGGATAATTCATGCAACCCATATCCTTAGCCAATCCCACTCTTCAACAGCTGTATTGTTCCTGTGTCAGTCCTGTGATGTAAGCTTATTGGCGGATTTACATAGAAAACTAAATCTTTGTGTGTGTCCCATCAGAGGTGGCCTTGTATAGGATAGCACAATGCAGATTATATTCTAGGAATCACCTATTATATGTCCTCACTTACCAAAGTTATAGTTAGCAGAAAATCCCTTATTTTCAATATTCTTTGCACTGCGGAACTGGAGAAGCATCACATTCCCAGTAGACACCAGTGTAAGAGGTTCGTACATTACTCCACAGTATGTGCCCAGGATGGGGGACGTCATTAAAGACCCATCAATAACTCTCACATAGTCTGTGGAGCATGCAGGTGGCTTTTCCATCTCGAGGAACCGGAAGGTTAAGGACACCTGATATAGAAACATAAGCCAGGTAAGATGGAGAATTATGGGAGCTGTGGATGGTATGCCTTAAATATCGTGCTATTTGCTGATGGTTGATATTGCATGTCATGAATGATTTCTTATGGCAGCTTTCATCTCACATCTTACCGCATATCCTTTGGGGGCTATAATGCTGTAGACAACATCCACATTACTAGGATAAAAAAATGGAAATCTAGGAGATGTCACCTTCCCATCATACGTCACGTAAGTTCCTCCATATCTCACTTAAAAAAAAATAAAAAATAAAAAAAAATGTTACATTACTATAGATATAGGAGGAGATTTATCAAGCTAATGTAAAGTAGTATTGTTTTAGTTGCTCCTAGCATATTCCATCTTTCATTCCTCACAGATTCTTTGAAAAATGAAAAGTAGAGCAATTTTCTGTCAGGACCTTTCCTTTAAAGCGACTTTGTACCCACAATCTCACCCCCCCAAACCGCTTGTACCCTCAGATAGCTGCTTATAATCCAAGATGTGTCCTGGGGTCCATTCAGCAGATGATGCAGTTATTGTCCTAAAAAACAACTTTTAAACTGGCAGCCCTGTGTCAAACGGCCGAGGCTCAGAGTGTGTATGCATTAGGCTGGCACACCCTCTCCGTCCCTCCTCCCCGCCCTCCTCATCTTTAGGAATGCTCCAGGCAGATTGTCTCCTATTCCTCAGCTGTGTCAGCACGGCACATGGGCTGAATCGTTAAGGCACCTGCGCAGTGTTCAGACAGAAGAAAATGTTCTAGGGGCATTCCTGATGATGAAGAGGCTGGTGAAAAGGGATGGAGGGGTGTCGCAATGCAAAGGCATGGGTACTTTAGGCCACGCCAGTTTGACTCAAAACTGACTTTGACTATCATAACTGAAATATTGTGGGACCTTAAATTCCAAGTAGCACCGCTGTTCTATTCATTCTGAACTGAGCCACAAAAGAAATCTAAACATTCATCCTATCAATCTCCAAGCAGCTCCATAAAGAATGAATGGAGCGGCAGCCCATAGATACTGTGCATAAGGCATGACTTGTCATGGTGGAAATATTTCTTTAGACACATTTAAAATCCAGTTTCTAGATATTTTGGATTGGTTGTAGAATTACCTGTTTGATAATTAGCATTAAATCTTCTCAGTGCCGATGGTTGGTTGTTCACAATCTCTATCAGCATAAAGTTTTCAGATGAAATCAGTGGTGGGACTGGTCCACTCCCACAGGTCTTGTTCAGCAGAACAGGTGATGATTGGCTGACTCCATCGTAGACTTTAATGTAGGAACTACTACAGTCAGGGGATGATGGGACATTGATGTCACTGAGCTGCAGGAGAATCTGGGAGAGAAAAGAAGAAACTATTGAGTCAATATCCCATGTAGAGGGGGCTTTGGAGTCTAGTGATTGGATGGTTGGGTATATTTTTGGCCAAAATAATTGGTTCCCAGTGCCGATATCTAATGTGTCAAATTACAGGAAAGAAAATTGATTGTTGTGTATCAGACATTGTAATAGATCGCTCTAAGGTCCATGACCAGACAGGTAGACAATGCAGAAAAAAAATTGTAAATACTTATGTTGAAAAAAAAAATACTTGGATTGTTGGTTACACATAAATATGTTTTAACCCCTTCAAGACCAAGCTCATTGATGTCCGGGTCAAATTAATGTTCCTTCCCGCCTTCTAAGAGCCATAGCGCTTTTATTTTTCCACCTACAGGGCTGGTTGGGGTGTCATTTTTTGCACCATGATCTCTAGTTTTTATTAATATCATATTGGTGTAACAGAAAAATTTTGATCACTTTTTATTATTTTTTTCTGAAAATCAGCAACCCTGGTGTGTTTTTTTTTCTTTTCGTTTACGCCGTTTACCGTGCGGTAACAATAATGTAATAGTTTAATAGATCGGACAATTCCGCATGCTACGATTTATAATATGTTTATTTATTTATTATATTTTTATAATGGGCAAGGGGTATTTTTATTACACTTTTTATTTACACTTTTTTTTCACTTTAAAACATGCAATCATTACATTGCATATACTGATCTATGCTATGACATAGCGTAGCATAGATCAGTGTTATCAGCGATCTAAGCATAGAGTCTGCCTGAGAGCAGACTCTATGCATAGATGGCCGATTCAACAGCGCGGAGGTAAGTGGCTTACCCCTGCCCATCGTGTAAATTACATAATACTAAACTCCATTGCAACGGAAAAGACTTTCCTCTCGAGATAACATTGGATGGACAGGGGTTTATAAAAATGGCCCTGTAGTGACTTCACCTTGATGTCACAGGTCCACTTGGCCATGCAGTGGTAGAGGCGGGACATTGCTACAGCTACTAACATAGTAACATAGTTAATAAGGTTGAAAGAAGACAAGAGTCCATCAGGTTAAATCTAGGGAAACCCTAATGTGCTAATCCAGGGGAAGGCAAAAACCTATATGAGGCAGATGACAATTGCCCCATCACAGAGAAAACTCCTTCCCAACTCCAATGGCAATCAGAATAATCACTGAATCAGCTTATTACCAGAAATCTAGTGCCCATAACTTGTAATATTATATTGTTCCAGGCCCTCCTTTGAACTTATTTAATGAATCGGCCATGACAACATCATGTGGCAGAGAGTTCCATAGTCTTACTGCTTGTACAGTAAAGAACCTGCATCGATGCTGATGGTGAAATCTCCTTTCCTCTAAGGGTACAGAATGCCCCCTTGTCATGGTTACAGACCTAGGAGTAAATGGCTAAATGGACCTGCAGTGTCACGTCTCAGGACCTGAAAGCGGCCACATACCGGGGAGATGGAATGGGAGCCGAGAAGGTAAGTGTGTAAGTTATTTTTTTCACCTACCACCTCCCCTGGCATTCCGAAAAAGGTTCCTGACTGGAAAACTCCAGACAAATAGAAAGTGTTGTGTACAAACAGTAGCATAGTACATACTAACCTCCTTTGCACCACTGCTCCTGCTATCAGACCTTCTGGTCCCGGATGTGCCTTCATCCCTCCAACTTCAAACAATGTACCACTCCTGTGCTAAGCTCTGTGATTTCCTGAGCAGGGGAGGGGAACATCATCTGAACCTGGTAAGAGTGCAACCAGGAATGGAGATCTGACAGCAGGAGCAGTGGGGGAACGAGGGAGGTAAGTATGTGCTATGTTACAATTTTACAGCATGGGAAGGCAGTACACAAAGTTCTCTGTTTGCCCAGAAAATCCCTTTATTGCTCATTCAGGACATTTAATATAACTTACCCTAATAGTGGATTGGATGAGATATAGGCAGGTTTTATATCCTTGTCTTGATGAGGAGTCATACATGGAAGATCCCGGTGTAAAAAGCTTTTGTCTACACAGATCTAAAAGGAAAAAGTCTTATGTCATAAATAAGAAGTAAAAGGGTGAAATACATTGTAATAAGATGGAAGTGTAATCTGAAACCGTAGATATATGTATTAATTACCACAGTCAACTCTAAAGGTATTGGTATTCTTCATCAATATGACTCGAACTTAATATATTCACCCCCTCTTGCTCGTGCCTTGTAAGTGAATAAGGTAATGGCACAGTCCGTTCCCCAGAAATGCCATCAATTACCTGCTGTTTGACGGCCCTGCACACTCCTGCAAATAATCCAGTCCCAGTCACAAGAATTCCTATAAACACAATGGTCATATTCCAGAAATAACGCTGGTTATCGATTTGTTAGGGAACCCCGTGATGTCAGTAATGATGTCACAGGGATTCCCAGAGCAAAGGGGGTTTGAAAGGAAATAGAAGAGATGCAAACTGCATTCTCTCTACATGTCTGTATTTAGAGATCACTTGTCATGATTGTGCCTGAAAAGACATCAGTGCCACCCTCTGCGGTAAGATCCGATCTCTGCGCCAAAGACTGCGCTTTTGGCCTTAAGTCCGTGCCTGCTTTTCTTCTGTTCTTTGCCTATGTCTTTTGTGATCCAGTCCATGTTTTCTTAGCTCTCCCTGCACTATCCTTGCTGTGGTCTATTCACTAATTGTCTCTGCTGTGTTGTGATTGACAGGTCTCTTCACTTCTCGGGCTTTCTGTGATTCTTTTGTGTGTTTCTCCTGCTCTACCTATCAGCTTGGAGTCCGGGACTTCTGTTCCCTTATAGCTTGGTCTCTTCCTTCACTCTGGGCTCTTGATAGCGTTGTCAAGCTTGATCCAGCGGTTTGCCTTATTGTTTGTATTCCTGGTTTCCTGATCCCTTTGCTTGTTTCTTGCCTTTCTTTGTCTTTTGGTTCAGTGTTCCTCGCTTAGGTCATGTGAGAAGGCAGCAAGGAATGGAGAACCAAACGAATTGAGGACAAAAGCCAGAGATGCAACAAGGTAAAAGGAGAAACAAAAGCCAGAGACAGTAGCAAGATAAACTGAGGACAAGGCAAGGAACACTGAGCACATGACCCATAAGTCCTCAGCCTAAAAGTGTGGAGATCAATCTGACAGAGAGGAAGAGGAAGAAGACTGAGCTGCAAGTGCTGTTTGTATATGTGGGTGTGTCAGTCAGTCAGTCAGTCACTAATGTGTGCATGTGTGTGTCAGTCAGTCTGTGTCAGTAAGTGTTGGTGTCAGTAAGTGTGTCAGTAATGTTTGTGTCAGTATCAATGTGTCTGTTTCAGTTAGTGTCAGCAAGTGTAATAGTAAGTGTCTGTGTCAGTGTCAGTAATGTGTTTGTGTGTATGTCTGTGTCAGTAAGTGTCTGTGTCAGTAATGTGTGTGTATGGATGCCTGGCTTTGGTATTCCCCTTGTCAAGTTGCAATACTCACAACTGAGTTAGACCTTGACCCAAAAGGGGCCATCCTGGTATATATCTACTTGTGTCCTAATACTAGCAACTGAGTGGGACTTAAGGGGCTACATATCCGGGTGGTTTGGTGATTTCCTCACTAGGAGGCATCCCTTAGCAATGGGTTTCCTTCCTAGGAGGGATATCTAGCTATTCCAGTGTTTTGAGACTCATGTCCAAGGCTCCTCGGACCCCCTATTTTTTTTTTTTTACATATTCAAATTTTTTAGGGGGCAACGTATCAATGGAGACTCTTGAATGAATACTCCACTGATTTTTTTTTTGCTGATCTCTTTGAGCTCAGTGATTGTTGTTTTAATGTGTTTGTGTCAGTAATGTATGTGTCAGTCAGTGTCTGTATCAGTAATGTATGCATCAGTAATGTCTGTGCCAGCCAGTTTCTGTGTCAGTAATGTCTGTGTCAGTCATTGTTTGTGTCTGTACCCAGAGAGTGGTGGTCAATGATTCCTACTCCGAATGGTCCCCGGTAATAAGTGGTGTACCCCAAGGGTCAGTACTGGGCCCTCTTCTGTTTAACTTGTTTATTAATGATATTGAGAATGGAATTAACAGCAATGTTTCTCTCTTTGCAGATGACACCAAGCTTTGTAGTACAGTACAGTCTATGGAGGATGTGCAGATGTTACAGGATGACTTAGACACACTGAGTGTTTGGGCGTCCACTTGGCAAATGAGGTTCAATATGGATAAATGTAAAGTTATGCACCTGGGTACTAATAACCCACATGCATCATATGTCCTGGGGGGAGTTACTCTGGGAGAGTCACTAATGGAGAAGGATCTGGGTGTACTTGTAGATAATAGACTACAGAACAGCACACAATGTCAGTCAGCGGCTTCTAAGGCCAGCAGGATATTGTCATGCATTAAAACAGGCATGGACTCTCGGGACAGGGATATAATATTACCGCTTTGGTGCGGCCTCATCTGGAGTATGCTGTCCAGTTTTGGAACCAGATTCATAAAAAGGACGTTCTAGAGCTGGAGACGGTACAAAGACGGGCAACTAAACTAATAAGGGGAATAGAGCATCTTAGTTATGAGGAGAGATGAAAAGAATTACATTTGTTTAGTCTGGAGAAGAGACGTTTAAGGGGAGATATGATTAATTTATTTAAATATATAAATGGCCCCTACAAGAGATATGGGAAAAAGATGTTCCAGGTAAAACCCCCTCAAAGGACAAGAGGGCATTGCCTCCGCCTGGAGAAAAAAAGGTTCAATCTCCGGAGGCGACAAGTCTTCTTTACCATGAGAACAGTGAATCTGTGGAACAGTCTACCACAGGATCTGGTCACAGCAAAAACAGTAGAGGGCTTCAAAACCGGCCTAGACAAGTTCTTAGAGCAAAATAATATAAATGCATATGTATAGAACCTATCACCCCTCCCCCTTCCCTGTATCCATCCCCTCCTTGGTTGAACTTGATGGACATGTGTCTTTTTTCAACCGTATTAACTATGTAACTATGTAACTATGTAACTATGTCAGTAAGTGTCTGTGTCAGTAATGTCTGTCAGTCAGTAATGTGTGTCAGTAAGTGTCTGTGTTAGTAATGTGTCTGTCAGTTATTGTCTGTGTCAGTAATGTGTAAGTAAGGTCTGTGTCAGTCAGTGTCTGTGTTAGTAATGTGTCATTCAATAATGTCTGTGTCAGTCAGTGTGTGTGTGTAAGTAATATGTGTTTCAGTCAGTATTTGTGTCAGTAATGTGGGTTTGTGTATGTTAGTGGTGTCTCAAGTGATTGTGTATAGTGTGTGGATGATGGGTGCATAGTGGATGGTTGAGTGGTCCGCTGCAGCTCTGTCACCCAAGGGCCCACAAAGACCTGGAGCCGGCTCCGGTTATACAGTATATACAGTATATGAAGAGAGAAGGGAACACACAGATAATGTGTTCACATATAATCTGTGCCTCCATAGTAGAAAATAAATACATTTATAGTGACTGTATACAGGTTCATGTCATTGGTGAACACTCACTGCAACTATAAAGGCTGTTAATCCTTAAAACATCCAGGTTACTCAGACCCCTCGCCTCTCCCATAGGGACGTTGGGATCAGGTTTTGGGACCATGGTTGGTAGGCTAGGAGAGATGCTGTAAGCGTACCTACAAATAAAATATTAGTGATTAGAAACATGGATTTTTTTTTATTTTGTATCTTTTCCAGGTGTCAGAACAAAATTCTCAAAATATTGAACCACCTTCTTTAAGGCCTCGGTCAGGTGGAAATGTTATTTAGGCTATGTTCACACTGCGTATATGTCCGGCCGCATATTTTCGCGGCCTGACATATACGCGTTAAACTCCGGACAGGGATTTACGCTACTTGCGGCCGTCTGCGTACGGAGCACGATTTTACGCCAGCAGTCTAATTACGCTTCCCGAGTGCCCTACGTAGCGATCTGACAGCGGTCTTTTACTTGGAAATCTTCGCCTAGCCCCGGATACCCCACAGAACCTTTTGGATCAGCACAAAAAGCTTGGAAAATGAAGAAATCACCACTACGTACGGGACCGCATGTTACGCTACGGGCGTAAGTTACGGCATTTTCGTCCTCAAACAATGGTCTGGTTCATTTTTTACGGCGCCGCGTACGATCCTCGCGTAAGTTCTTACGTAGTGTGGACTGTGCCGCCGTACATCGTATACTTTCCATTGTACGCAAACTACGTAAGTCTCCGGCCGCTTATTCATGGAACGCGCTATGTCCGGAGACTTACGTAGTGTGAACATAGCCCAAAGCTGTTTCTTAAGCCCTTTATGACCACAGGTCATTTATACTCTGATGTCCGGGTCACACTGAACCAGTGTTCCTCCGCGCCTTTTAAGAGCCATAAATCTTTTATTTTTCTGTCTACAGGGCTTGTTGGGGGCTCACTTTTTGGCGCCATGGTGCAAGGTTATTTTGCAATATATAATAAAAAGAATCAGCAATCCTGGTGGAATTTTTCCTGTTTTCAGTTATGCTGTTATGCTGCGCAGGATAATACTACAGAGACTAGCTCTGACAGAGACTTTCCTTAAGCAAGCAGTTACTATTACTATGCAGTGCTAAACAACAGTATTGGCGAGCCACCAGGGAACACCCTAGCCCATGCCAGGAATGTGTCTAAAAAGTGCAGGATAGACTCCTGAAGAAAGAAGAGCTTATCCCAGTAGGACAGAGCTACTATTTAAAGAAGGTCTACATATCCTACTGTGCAGTGCAGTTAACTGGCAAATCTGGGAAACCTAGCTACACCCAGATAACCGACTTCTGGGGCTTGTGCTACCCACCTGGGACGGGTTCTATGATACCAGGGGCAGAAGGTGGTCATACATAGTCTAAATGTGAGTACGATCATCACTTCACTTCCCCTCCTCTTTTTCCTACCTTCTACAAAGCACTACTACTTCTACTCTTTCCAAGCACCTATCTCCAGCACTAAGTCAAGCACTCAGGTCTGGGTCAAGATTATTTCTATCTGCAAAATGTGTACTGTTGTATTATCACAGCTCTTAAGTAAAGTTGTTTTATTTTTTATATATATACCAAACGCACGAGACTATCTCTGTCTGCACCTGCACCTATACACCCACACCACCGTACACCTTGGGTTATTTTTCCCCTCTTCTGTGGGTGGTGTTGCTGACATCAAGGGTGGGTCAGTTGCCCCTCCAGGTTGCCATGACAAGAGCCCAAGGGACCCAATACAAGCCAGAGAGGTTACCCACCATTTTGGGGAATACACTACCGGCTATATACAAGCAGGTACCAACATCACACATGTGTGCTGGACTAGCACTTGCGTCAGGAAAAATAACATCACTGGCCGAGTAGTGCACCCCACTTACACTGAAACGACCCTTCACGGCAGAAATGTTTATATACACTCCTACAGCACAGGCCTCTATAGTAGGAATGAATATATCCGTATGGCTGGCATGAAATAAAAGTTAGGCTATGTTCACAGTACGTGAACACCCGGCCATTCCGTGACCCAGGCTGGGTCACGGAACGGCCGGTCTTAGGTCTTAAGTACCAGCCGGGTGATCTTTCTGGCCGCGGAGCTCTGATTCGGGCGCATCAACACGCGCCCGCATCAGAGCTTCCCATAGCCCACAGTGAAGCGAGCGGCCGGAGCCGCTTGCTTCACTGTGTGAACTGACTGAATTCACTGATTTCCGGCCACAGAAAACTGACATGTCAGTTTTTCTGGCGCCGCATGGGATCCCGGCTGGAACGCATACGATGTGTGTACGCTCCGGCCGGGATGCCATTGAAAATAAGGCTGTTACACACCGCAAAACTACAGCCGTAGTTCTGCGGCGAGAACTACGGCCGAAGTTTTACGTAGTGTGAACATAGCCTAATATGGTACAGTGGTACCTTGGTTTAAGAGTAACTTGGATTGAGAGAGTTTTGCAAGAAGTTTTTCAAAATTGTAACTTTGATTAAGAGCATTGCTTTAGTTTAAGAGCTCCCTGTACTGGGTGGGAGAGGGAGTGGTGTAGGGGCATGGTCTGCATAGTGTGGTCTACAGCACTGTACTCTGACCCAGGAAGTTTCCCTCACCTTCCAAATTATAGCAGATCTACTTCAGGCTGGGGCTTGCATCAGTGGACAGGGCTGTGGAGGTAATCTCTCCATAGCAGTAACCCCTCTCTGCCCAGACAGAGTGCTGAATTTATGTGCCCACATATGTCCTGCTCATTCCTTCATGCTCCCTGCAGTCTCTGTCAGCCCTTGTGTTTCCCATCCTCTCCATTCCTGCTATAATGTGCCTGTATTTACACTCGGCTATACGGCTATACACTGCTATAATGTGCCTGCATTCATATTAAGCTATACACACTGCTGCTTTAATGTGTCTGCACTCACACTCAGCCATTCACACTGCTTTATATAGAAGTTTCTCTCACTGTCCTCCTGCACAGCTCTGTGATTCTCTCTTCCCTATTGGCCCATGCTGAACACACCTCCTTCCCAGTTGCAGTCATGTGACCACACAGACCTCTGACAGCAGCCCTGCTTCTCTATTCTAGCCTGTTGTACTACGCTACTGCATTATGTGGATCTGCAGTTCCATCCTGTATCTACAAACTGCTGCTGTTTTGTCATGTTTATGCACTTACTATATATTATACTCCACATGCTGATTGCTATACTGTACAGTAACTTATAATATCACATATTAAGCTGTTTATCATTCTTTATTTGATCTGTTCTGGATCTGAAATATATTGGATGTAACATCCACCATAGGACCCCATATTTCATATCGACTTACCTTGTATAATGCATAATGGACATGTAATCATAAGGAAAGCCCTGGGTATTCCCATTATCCGGGGAAAAAGCGCTCGCACTACCTGTATGGAAAAAAGTTTGTGAAAAGAAAAAGAAAGAAAGTAGAGTTAGTCATGTAAAGTTAGAAGAGAAAAGCCTCTATTACACGATGCAATCTCCGGGAGCAAGAGAGCGCCAACCTGTCAGTCTATCGCTCGCTTGATCCTCGTTCCCTGCTCGCTGCCGGCGCTATTACACGGGGCAAAGGCAGCAGATCCTTACTATATGTTGAAAGGCGTTAAAAGACAACGATCAGCCGACCATGCATGTCGGCTGATCGGCGCCTTTTATTATACGGAGCGATTATCGGCTGTAATGGCCGATAATCATCCAAATATGGCCGATAATTGCTTTTGCGTTA